>NC_051176.1:46426546-46539484 GCF_013339695.2 Rhipicephalus sanguineus
CGCTGAGACTCAAAACTCACAAAATATTACTCACTCGGACTCACTCATACTCAGCCTCGAACTGAGTCTGAGTGAGTCGACTCATGAGTCCGTTAGCGTATAAATAGCTTTTTCGACATGTGTCAATGCACTTTAACACCAATATCTCGCATAATCGGTGGTCTACTTGGCACTTTTGATCTCGTACATTCATATATTAGTTACCAGCGGTTCCATTCCAGTAAGGTCATTTATTGAAAGAGATTACTCACACGAGATATTTTTATGAAGAACTTCCCATGAGGAAGTTGCGTGCGAAGGTCTACGCACCTCCCTCCCTGGACCTCCCTTCGAAACTCATGCCTTTGATCAATAAATATTTAGCTGGCGTATGAACGCTACTGCGTTGAAGTATGTGTGAGTAGACGTGAATATAAACGTGAGCCGGCATGAAGCTGATGGTATTGCTGAAGTTGAGTAGCTAGGACCATAGGTCGACAAAAACTGTGGATCTCACTCAGACTCACTCAAAATATATATTTTGCGCTTAGGGCTCACGTGGACTCAGACTCACCAGGATTTTCCTCAACCAGACTCACTGGGACTGAGATTCATTAAAATTTTTCTCAGCCGGACTTACTCGGAGTCAAACTCCCCAAAAGTTTGCTCAGCAGGTCTCACTCAGACTCACGGCTCGATCTGAGTCTGAATGAGTCTGAGTGAGTCGGTACATGAGTGAGTTTGCCGATCTATGGCTGTATTCACCGTAAACTGTGGACAAGGAGAGCGCACGGTGACGCCACATGTTATTAAAGCGCACAACTTGACACTGAGACTGAGGAAAAACACAAACAAATGAAGTATGACAACCTATATTAACAATATTATCTGCGGTTTTGCGTGCCAGAACTGTGATATGATTATGAGGCACGCCGTAGTGGAGAGCTCCGCAAGTTATGCCTGTCTGGTCTTCTTTAGGGTGCGCTGGCATCGCAGGGTACACGGGCTTCTAGCATTTCGCCTCCATCGAAATGCGAATTTAGGGTCAGCAGCCGAGCACTATAACCGTTGTATCACCGAGGTGGACATGACAACTGAATCAAATGGAAACTAAGTTAATAATTGCTGGGATTTAACGTCCCAAAAGGACGATATGATAGATGAGAGATGCCGTAGTGGAGGGCTCTGGAAATTTCGACCACCTGGGGATCTTTAACATGCGCCTAAATATAAGTACACGGAGCTAAAGCATTTTAACCTCCACCGAAATTTCGGCCGCCGCAGGCGGGATTGGATCATGCGACCTGCGGGTCAGCAGTCGAGCACCATAACCACTACACCACCGTGGCGGGTTATGCAAACGAAGTTGGCAATAATGTAGGCTACACATGACGGCGTGACAACCGCGGCTCTTCGCCAATTTTATTGACGCCAAAGCTTTAGATGTCTCAATGGTGTTGCGCCGTCAGCGTCGACGGCGAAACACCATTGATGAAAAAATTCATCACGTGATGACGTCACCGTATTACGTCATCATGATATCCCAGATCCCAAGAATTTGCAACGTGACCTTGACGTCACCACGTGACGTCACATGCTCACGTCATCACATGACATCGTCGCTTTGGACTGCCTCCGTGATCGGTGGGCCGATCACGGAGGCAGTGCAAAACTAGGTGTGGTGCAGAAAGCCTGCAATGCCTCCGGTGCTCAAGGCAGTGCAAAACCAGGTTAGTGGCAGAAAGCTTTGGAGGGGGGCGGGGCAGGATCAATACATCGACTCAAAAGGAAAATAAGAAGATGGCTTTCGTCGTCGAGTTATCTTAGGCGAGTGCATAAGGGACCCCGTGAGTTTATTTTCTGAAAGGATGCTGCCGCATTCATGCTTTATGGCAAGCAAAGAAATTATATCGCAAAGAAATTTTCTTTATCGAGGCTTATTCGCGACTAGATAGACCGGCCTTGCGAAGCTTCTGTGCTTTCACAAAACCTTTTTAAACGCACATAAGGGATCACACGTGCTTGCATCTAATCCATTTCCTTGTGTTTTCTGCCTTTAATCGTACATTCCGCGCAACAACATGTGCAGAACTACATCTGCAGGTTCCTGAGCGAGGGTAGGACGCGCAAGCAGAAACAAACAGAAGCACCACTTACCTTTCGTATTCCCGGCTGGGCTGAACACGCAGCATGCGCATAATCCTGCTTGGTAGTAGGCAGCGGCAACCTCTGTTGCGTCTCCAGACCGTCGGGAAAGCAGCGCGCTTGCAGCGCGTGATGTTGCACTGACGTCGCAACATGCCGTTCAGGTCTAGCGTCGAGAACACAGTCAGCCTGCCGGCAAAAAATGCGCACGCAGGCGGCCGACACAGCTGTGCAGCTAGAAAACATCGGTCACCAGGCAACGGATAAAATGGCGAAAACTGCGACGGCTGGACTGGACTTCAGCACGCACGCTTCCGACCTGCGGCAGCCCCGCGATGTTTTTCTTTTCTTCCTCGTTCGCGCATGCGTTGTAAGCATTGTAAGGTTCCTTTATCAGGTTCCGCCTCTCGGGGACGCATGCATACAGGCCTCCCGTTCAGAGCCGCGGCTGCCGCCGCTTGAAGAGAGTCGCGTCTAAATTTTTTTTGTTGTCCGGCTTTCTGTAAACAGGATTTTATGCAATACGTCGCGGCACGCCGCATCCAAGCTATTTATATCCGGCACCTGACTGATAGTGTGGGTGTGAAATAATCATGTGCATTTACGATCGCGTATTCTATGTGCATGTCAACGGTTTTCGTCGCGACAATTTCACGAGGCTTGTTTCACCGTCAGTGGATGGATTGAGCGACAGGTGGATCATATAATACTGGACGAACTTTACAACTCCTCCAATTCGGAGAGGCGGAAGACTAAAACAAGTTTTGAAAGAAGCTCTCATATGGTAAAAGAGTCAAACAAGCTGTTAACTCTCTCGTCGTATGCAGAAGTGGAGCAGGCCTTTTACTCTTTTTTTTGCCAGGAGGCGTGAATGGTCCCTTTCACTCTTCCTCGTCGAGAGTCGAGTGAGATCTGCAGAAGTAGCGAAGCTTTAAAACTCTTACTGCAGGAGTTCCAGTTTTCAGAGCACCTTCAATAGCACTGATAGTTGGGCGAGTTGATATGGGTTCATGATTATGATACGATGAAAAACACGAAACACTGCCTTCGTGTCTTCTTCATCGTCAGTGTGTCGTGTTTTTGGTTTCGCCGTTTCATATTCCAGCGAAAATAGTCGAGAATATTCGGATCTATTCATGCGCTCCATTTCGACAGGCGATAACGCGGGTAGAGCTTTTAGCTTGGTGAAACCCGGTCACAATGGGACGGGACAAGAAAGTAAGCCTGTCAGCTTTGCTTCGGTTACAGAATGTGAGAGGGCCTTGTAGGAGACCAGACCTGCACCACTAAATGAAATATTCTATGTATAGGCCGAGACACGAGCAGTGCTTGGCCAGGCGTGTGCTGATACATATTCAGAAATTCTGATGTGCCGCTGAGCTTATCAGCGAAGTTCAGCAAGAGTGCACGCACGCCCACTGACAAATGCGCCAGCGGACGTTGCTGTTATAGTGAATGCTCCAGTGCTCATGTAGCCGGCAAACTAGACAGTTTCGAGAAGACGGCATCATTTGTTCTCAAAAACGGCGCATCCTCGTACAGTAGGACTCAACCTAAGTTTTCGGCATTTTTTCCTCGATGGCGTATGTACACAAGCCTGCACCAATGGCTGCGCAAACCAGACTGACGTCATGATCAGGACGGCCGGTTACCCCACCTTCGGAGAGCATTGCCGAGTGCATGAGCAGGACTATTTCTTCAGTCGCAGACGCAATCGGCCACCGCGCTTCTGTCATCTGGGCGAAGCCTCTTTGGACTTAAAGGGACACTAAAGGCAAATGTTAAGTCGACGTTGATTGTTGCAATAGCGTTGCGGAAACCTCGTAGTCCTTGTTTCGTGCCAAGGAAATGCCTATTTTGAAAGAAAATCATGTTTTAGCGGTCCGCACGGCGTTAGCGCACTTCAAGTCACCCACCTGAACGGACCTTCTGACGTAGCAGTTGCGGTGCCCAACGTTGCCCGCCTTTACTGCCCGGCCGCCGAAGGTACGGTTTCTTGCGCAACAGCGGCCATCAACCTTCCCAAGACGCATCCACGGGCCACTCGGACACTGTATAGTTCACTGTAACTGCGCGTAGCTTCGCGAGCAGCAGAAGTAGAGTATCAACAGTGCGAAAATAGCGAGCACGCAGCAGTACGCGATACCAAAACTACCACTGAGCGAAGCGCAGCTCGGCGAAAACGGAACTTTTGAACCACTCGCGCCCTTCCGCATGGTAAAGCCTAGACGTTCTTTTTTCCATGAATCAAACAGAAACGAAGAAGCAGCATTTTGTTACTTCTTATAATGCACGGAAGATTCTTTTTTATAGCAACTAGTTTGATTAGTAGTGGTCAGTTATACTCGGGACTCATTGACGTCATCGGGATCATTTCCAAAATGTCCCACTCGTGGTGCAAATTGTGTCCTACATTTACCTTAATTTTGCGATTACTAGAGCGCTGCTGTTGATACTATTGACGTTTTACACGTTCTCATATATTGACCTTTCACTCTGACATAAATTGTTATTTGCCTTTAGTGTCCCTTTAAGTTCTGTCCGACTATAGAAGGAATGAAGTGCGCAAACGTACGTGCTTGCGCAAAATTTTGAGGCTAAATGTTTAGTTCCACGACTTAATGAGACAAGGGGCGGACTGTAGCTCCCCTTGCATCCTGAAAGCGACGAAAGGGCTTTGCGGGCGTATAGTTTGCGCGGACTGTGTCCTTGCAGACCTGCTTGGCTGCGTTAATAATGATTGTTGGGGTTTTACGTCCCACAACCACGATATGAAAACCTAAGCACACGGGCCGCTAGCATTTGGCATTTATCGAAACGCCGCCGCCACGGCCGCGATACGGTCCACCGACCTTCGGGTCAGCATTCGAGCACTTAACCAAACCGCGGACGGTGTGCTTGACTGCGTGTCTGCCCGCGTGTGCGTCCCCAATCTAGACGTGAAGTCTGCAAACAGCAGTTATATCTTTTTAAAATATCTGGGGTTGAACGTCCCAAAACCAGACAAGGTAGGGGAAGGCTCCGAAAAATTAGACCACCTGGGGTTCTTTAACGTGCACCTAAATATAACTACACGGGCTTCAAGCATTTCGCCTCCATCAAAAATGGGGCCGCCGCGGCCGGAATTCGATCCCGCGACCTTCGGGTCAGCAGTCGAGCGCCATAACCACTAGACAATCGTGGCGGGTTGTGCTACAGACAGGGTTCTTGTTAGGAATAAAGCAGCGGACTACTCGAAGCTTAAATTTCTGCAGTCAGCCGATGGGTGAAGCTTCTTTCTGCATTGGCTGCCATGGCGAAGTGACATCGGAATTTATGCCTCGCTAGAGAAGTTTCAAATGTCTTGGATTTCAACTCGTTGCTTAATTCGCCTAACGTACTCTTTTTTTTTTATGCGTGCCTGTGTCTGCTTGCAATAAAGGTCTGTGATGAACATCGATAATGGCGAGAGTTTTACGTGCCAAACATGGTATGATTATGAGGCACGCCGTAACGTGGGACACAAGAATAATTTTTACCGCTTGGGGTTCTTTAATGTGCGCGTAAATTTAAGTACACGGGTGTTCGTTGTATTTCGCCCCCGTCGAAATGCGGCAGCCATGACCGGGATTCTATACCGCGCCCTCGAGCATAGCAGCGCGACGCCATACCTGCTGTGCTACCACGGCGGTTTGCTTGATCAACGTCCGCGTGCATACATACCGCGGACTAGGCATACATACTACGGCAGAAAAAAAACGAAGCTAACGGCGAGCGTTATATACACACCCTTTACCGCTGGACGGGCTCAGAGACGGCAGGCGCGCATAAGCGTTTCTTCATTACCAGCGAGATGGCGCTAGGAGCGCAACGGGCGCATTTAAAAGTCGTCGGCGAGCTCGCTCGCTTCTTCTTATATTTGCGCAGGGAGAACCTTGCCCTTCCGCTGTCTGCTCGCGCGGTTTTCTCGGATGTTTCAAGCTTTCACCGTGACGTTCGCGCTCATGTTACGGAGCGCACGAAAGTCACTCGAGCTCAAGGGACGCCGCTAAACGAACAAACAGACGATGAGCGCCAACTATCAAGTGTCGCAGCTCGACACTTGAAGCACGCTAGTTTCCTTCGCTGCTTCGGCCGCCTTTGCAACAGGAGCGCTGTTCAAATTGAGAGTATTCATTGGCGAGGCTCACTTCTTATAGCATTAGTTTCTTGCTATCGCATTCGCTGATTCGCCCTTGCGGCGAAACTGTGACTTTGTTTTTTAATATTTACTGCAGAATTGGGCAGCGTGGTATCAACGCAGCACGGACTTAACAATGGAGGCTTGTCAACCAGCAGAAATTTGACACAAATCCCAGCACGCAGCCAGAACGAGGGAATCGCCATAGCGGCACAGCACTGTCTCTTCGACGCCGTATGCATAGACGTATAGTGCACTTTGTAGAGCGTCTGTCTGTTTCCCAGTGCTATTGCTGTGAAGTAAAACTTCTTTTGGGCCTAGTTGGTTAATAATTCTACAGGTACATTTACAGCGCAAACGTAAAGACGCACCACAAAGAAAGAAACGACACACACAAGCGATATAACAAGGATATAACAAGGTTTGAAGGGACGTCGATCCTTGGCAGGAGCCACAATGAGCATGCGCGGCTGGCATTAGAAGCCTATGATATCAGAAAAAGGGCTCATCTTTGCATAAGCGACACGTCTCTGTCTCTGCACTCATCTGAGTTTGATTTCATTTCATCACGTATGTAATACACCGATTCTTTGTTTCCACCTTGTTTCAGTTTTGTTTTTTTGTTGATTGCGTGGCGCATGTGCGGTAAGGCTGCCTTGGAGGTATAAATGCATTGACAATCGCCGTAATAAAGTCAGTTGATAGTCAGCGCTTGTGTGTGTCGTTTCTTTCTTTGTGGTGCGTCTTTACGTTTGCGCTGTAAATGTACCTCTAGAATTTTGCTGTGAAACTCGCCTTCAGACGAACCTCTTTTTTTCTAAATCATAGTGCAGCGTTACTGGCGCAAATGGCTGTTCGAACTCTCCGCGCCAATATCGCGGGAAAGGCGCACGCGCGTGCGCTCACCGCGATACACTGCAGCCCGCCGTCTGGTCGCGAGCGGCCTTGTTATATCGCGACTCACCGCCAGGGGCCCTTTTTTGGCGCGCCACCTATTAAGCGCTGATCTCCCATGGCGAATCCCATAAAGGGGAGCAGAGTTGTACTGCTAGACCTACTGCAGCAGGCCTAGAAAACCGCCATAACATTGCTTTTTTACGGCGATACGTGAAAAACAGAAACGTACATTCGCTGAACAAAACAGCGATGCAAGCCGAGATAATGCTACCGCTTCTCTGAGATCGCGAAATGGTATATTGCAAAGAGTAAGTCGAGTTATATTGCTACTCGCGACAAAAGTCATTGTACTTCACTTGGTGCTCGTCGAAAAGAACAGGGTGATTACGAAGGACTTCGCAGTTGCTATGTACCTCGATGGCTGTGATATGACAAGCACGCCGGCATTTTTCGAATTTTCACCTCGCGCTCCGATTGGTTCACGGTGATGGAGTCCGGCGGCAGCTGCCGCAACAATGGCACCAATCGGCGCGTAAAGCGCCGTTCCGGCAGATCTGGCTTCCGGTGAACTGGCTTGCGCACCGCACTAGCCGCCGAATGTCTCAGTTCGAAGGCACCTTCAAGGTTGGAAGGTAATCGGAGTACCTTCTAGATTGGTCCACATTTCGTAATGACGGACTACACGTAGCAACGCTCCAAAAATTCTGACTCTGAAGCGATCTTCTTTTTGCCCATCACCCAACACAAAGCGACGCGCAGAAGATGCTTCATAAAGTTGCGGCACACGCCGATTACGCTCGACTGAACATGCCCGCAAAATACAGATAACGAGCGTGCATGCAGCTCTGAGATTTCTTTCACACTATAGCCTACGACTAGAGTGCGAAGCAGGCGGCAGCGGCGAATCTCGAAAACCTCCGCACAAGTTTGGTATCTTCCGGGCGACAAGCCCTGTCGGCCTCGGATCGATTTCTTTGCAAGGGAGGAAGCAGATCCTTTTTCCGCTTAACCTGAAGGGGCAGTAGTATGTAAACATCCGGGTGCAATTTGAAAATGGCGGCAATATGTCAGCGGTTATTATCGAGACAGCCACAAATAGCTTCGTGCTACACTACAAAGCTCAAAGCCTCCACATGAACGCGTTTCTCGAGAGTCTGATTTGAATAAAGACCGCTGACGAGACGGAAATCAGCAAGAGGTGCAGCCGTAGTGCGTTGGCGTGTCCCAACATTTCTCGCTTTTGCAAAGCTGGACGAAACCACCACCGCCACTACATCTTTGTCTCCTGCCGTAGATCTCCAGAGGACAACAGGTTGAAAATGTCAAAACATTTAGTTTTCCGATGTTCTGCATGCATAGCTGAAAATGGTAATAAAGTGCACAAAATAGAGGAATAGTGACGTGCATTAAATTCTATATTACCGAGTAGTAGCTACAAATGGCGAAAGCGGTGGCAAAAGTACTAGAACGTGGCGTCACTGCTCTTCGTCGAGCGGCGCCACTGCTCTTATCGCAAATGCGAATGTCCACAGGAAAAACACTGCAGCCCCGCTTCCGCACATGCGCAGAGCTCTCAGATTACGCCTGTGGTGTGCCACAGTGCAGCCATCGTTGACTAGCAGTGCTCGGGCCGAATGAGGAGCGCATGCGCACACGTGTGCTTGCCGCCGCCGCTGCAAAATCCGGTGATAAACCGCCTTCGCGGGCAGCGTCTGCCCCCAGTGACGCACAGCTCGGCCGCGGGAGCGTCGCGGCCAAACATAAGCTTGGCTTCCCTATTGGCGGTTTTGCTCAACTGTTGCTTGCCTGGTGCGGAACGAAGCATCACCAGGGTGTGGAAACTTCCTCTACCGAGCTTGGCAGACTTGGTGACATGCGATAGGCGTCGCCTGCGCATGCGCCATTGGTGGCTGCCGGGTATCACACTGGAAATTATTCACAAACAAAACAGTGCCTTCATGAGGAAATTAAGGTCAGGCGGCAGATGGGAAGAGCAGATATCCGGGGGGAGGAGGGTTACGACTGAAGCCTTCCCTTCTCATGGAAGCACGATGTGTTCGTGCTCACATTCAGGTCCGATCGCCGCTCATCCAGTGCCGCCATTCGTTAATTCTCGTTAGAACTGTTTTGTGTGTTGTAAAGTGGATCAGCTAAAGCTGGCCTATCTCTAAGTGACCAAAAACAGAACAAAAGCTAAATTACAACGATTATTTTATCCTATGACAGGATGTCGACCTGAAACATTTTCAGCGCCATTTAGTGCGCAGAAAGCAATGCGATTATCCTTCAAACCACATTTTAGGCATATCAATGCTTTATTTGATCTGAATATGTCACGGAATCGTAGGCAATAAACTGATAATAAAGTTTCAAAGATGATCCAGAAGCCCCTTTGAAACTACTTCAAATATAAAACGAAACACCGCATCGTTCAAAGAATGCATATCATACAAATCAGCCCTCAAAACAATGACACGTATAAACAAGTAAATATTAAAATCATTCAAGTTACTAGAACCAACACCGGCGTGAACACTACCGCGAAAAGGGAAACTTAGCCAATAGGTCGCAAAATCGTGCTGGGGAAAAGAGGTGAGAAGTAGCAAACGCAATACATTTCCGCTCGCTGAATCTGAGCAGATGCAGCGACCGCTGTTTAACTATGAGGCTTCACCAATCCAATGAACGTGTTCATGCTGCAATCCCGAGGACAGGGAGCGTGAAAAATGAAATCCCCACTGGGGACATCCTTATGCACGTTTTCAACGCAGAGGCGGCTTCGGCGCGTCCAAGTCACCTTGTCCGCGTGGAACGGCGATACAGGTAAATGCACGTGGAAAGTGTCTAAAGCTGGTAGGTGCCGCAACGTGTTGCTCATCATACGCGTGATACTTTCTCGATAAAGGCGAGGGCTTGGAATTATTGTTAGAGCTCGGAGAGACGGCATGATGGTTTGGCGCAATTCAGCGCAAATATCTCTCAAGCCCACATCCAAAGGCCTTAATGTAAGTGATCGCAAGTGCTGATTCACACTTAGCCAATTCACCATTTGCCCTGTCAAGAAGCGAGTCACTGGTAGCCAATCGAGTCGGAGCTGAACAAGTCTGACCTGCGACAACCAATTCAGGCACCTTCTCTGGGAAACATCGCGCAGGGTGAGCCGCTGCAGTCTCGTTCTTTCGCAAAGCGTCTTCACGGTGTCCCCGTTGAAGGAAACAGAGGGTTGACAACACGATGCACAATTATATAATCCAGTCCACCTGATGCTGAGAGCGCGCACGTCAAGTTCATCCAACAATGGGCACGAAGGACGCTAGCCCTTCAAGAGAATCTGCTCTCTGCAAAGCGCACTGTGCGAGCGAAAGGGCTCGAATCTTCAAGAATGTTCCGGATGCCTCAATGTCCCTCCAGTCTAATCCACGATCGAAGTGGCAGAAAGTCAGGTTGAGCTCAGTGAGGTTCGTGAAAGCAGCAATTAAATTTAGTAACGACGTCATGCACGCGGTTCCAACTGGGTGTACGATATCATAGTTTTCAGCCGGGTCTCGTCTTGGCAATGGGGCAATAGTCAAGGACCGATAAAAAAACCACCATGACCGTTCAGCCAGTTCTGACAGCATCTCCGGTGAATTATCGTCCCTTTTCAATTGCCAAGATCAACTGTTGTTTCGGCGATTGCAGTGCCTGCGAGTTATAAATAATGTCTAGGTAGACACATGTGCCTGTGACATCCGGCGTCATGCGATAGGTGACATTGCCTGAAATTGCTGCAGTGATACGGAAGTCGGTCACCTGCGATGTACCAGTTGATTTGTCCAAATATACAGACCACAGGGCCAATTCCGGAGCATATTGGCAGGTATATGTAAAGATGGCCAGATGCTGAGGATCAGTGACGAACTTGGCGCAAATACCGATACTAGTAACGGGGCCTCGGCTCATGTTATGAACATGTAGCTGTCTTAGAAGCGGAGATTTTCTTACGATTGTGGCGATGAAGCTATAGCTTTCCTCAACATCAGAAACTTCCACGTAAATGCGTTGCAGTTTAGGCATGGAATACATAGCAATGTTTTTGTTCTCTAGGTAAATTACATAACCTGGCCACCCACAGTTGATGGAGAAGGACAGCTTTTTCAGCTCAGGCAGCTTGGTGGATATAGTCCGAACTAGGCGCTGCGGACTTATGTGGCAGCTGACGCAGTCTAGTTGAACGAGGTTGGAGAGCCCCGAAATGCAGTCCAGTAGCCGGTCGGGCGAAGCCATCAAGCAATTTGCAACACACAAGGTCTCGACATTGTCCGCACATATTCGCTCTAGGAAAGCAACCAGCACTTTGTCGTCCGAATGTGGGCTCAGCATCACATCTCGTGTCATTGCCCTTGACTGCAAAAAATCCACGCTGACCACTTGGCTGTCTTGGAAGGAAAGGAGCTAATCGACGTCAAGTCTGAGCGCAATATTCCACCATAGAAAATCATAAAGTCGGGGGCTAGCAGGCTGGGGTAAGGCAACAGCCATGTTCGTTCAGGTGTCTCACGGCTTCGACCGACAGGACTTCGCAATATTGAAAGCTGAAAAACTAGGCAGTGCCGCCAGGCTACGGGTGTTTTGATTCATCCCCGCCCTCTAACCTTGGTTTGGTGTGACCATCATTGGGACAACAGATAAATCAGCCCTGCTGCATGCGCTGGCGGTTGCCAATGAGATTAAAGCCACGATGCCATGATGACAACGAGATAGCAGGGGGGCAGCAGCAATGAGTAGCGAGCGCCTCGCATTACGTAGGCAGCTGAATATCGCGGTATACGTCTAAAGTTGTCCCTTTCGCTTCCTTTTTTTCTTTAAAAAATATATGCACCCTTAGACCACACTCGTGCCGTCACTGTCACGTACCGCTTCTGTCCTGTAACGTGTCCGCGCACGGTGCTTGGATCGATGCCCAGCACCTCACCCAGACGTCACATGTTACCGTGAAAAAAGCAGGAGCCAACTCAACAAAGATTGAACTGTTTACTGGGTGAACTTGTGTCCATCATGACAGCGCATTCGTATGACAATGAAAGCGGTAAGCACGGTCGTCGGTCATAGAGAACCTCGGTTAGAGATCTAACGCATCGGCTTTTACACATGAGACTGCAGAATCGAGCTCGAACGCCGGTGGTCACGTGCGTTCGATAATTCACTCCATTAGGCTCGTGCACGAAGAAAATATTCGCTAATGTTCAGATACATTTAAGTGCGCCACTAAGTCAGGCGATAACGCGTGTAAAAGCTACAGATGGTGCAACCTGCTCACAACGAAACAAAAAGTAACGTAGGCTGGTCAGTATCGTATCTGTCGCAAGCAAACTTCTGTAGAACAACGCTGGCGGCAGCCACACATGGGCCCGTGTTTAGGCCAGAGGTGTGCTGCGCATGCACAGAAATTACTATGTGACTCAGCCTATTAGCGGGGATCCGCCCATGGACACCACCGAACAACGCGAAATATCAAGAGCTGCGAGGTCACTGTCTCTACAGTATCCATAAATATTCCTCACCGCACTAAACAATAGGTCTGCGTTTCCTGTGACTCCGCAGAGACGCGTAGGGGATACGTCCACGAATACGGCTAAAATGTACGAGAAAATACACGGATTTGAAGACCAGTCTTTAAAGTGCGATGATCATTCGTAAAGACTACAGCCAGTATTTAGGAGCAGATACAAAAGCAAGTGGTCATTATGAAAATTCAGCACACCGAATTTGCACAAAACAAAGCAGACGAGACAGTACAAAGCGCACCCCTTAGTACTGCTTTGTCTGCTTTCCTTGTGTCAATTCCGTGCGTTCAATTTTCATAATTGTTCTATACCGACACGCCTACTCGGGCACTCTTTAAAGGTCTGGATGGGGAGATATAACATACGAAGAAACCGCAAATGGTTAATTCTCCTCGGTAAGCTGCTGTGGCATACAGACGTAAAAGAGCCTGCCGTATTTACTGATAGCGCCAAGTGACGGGTGGTGAGGCAGTGCCTTTTGAGCCAGTTCTTGGGAATGCTGAATGTGGTGCCGCCGGAGTTAATGTCGTGCATGTACGATGTACGGCGCCACCTCGACTTCTCCAAATAGCATACTGAGGCAGGAAGTTAAAAAAAAATGTGCCCCGTCGCCTGGCGCAAGCGCTTAAGAAAGAGTGGGGAGGCGTTGAAGGAATAAATTGCACTTTTCTCGGAATTTATCGTGTCGACGCCCATCAGTACAAAACGTGCGCGAATTCCGGAGATAGTGCAAAAAGCCTTGTGAGAACTTTCTGCCACCTGTCGGAGCTTTGACGAAGAGACCGATGCGGCGCGATGTCTGCGTCAAGCCGCCATCGCTACTTTAGCTGTGTCCTTAATAATAATAATATCTGGAGTGTTACGTCCCAAAACCACGATATGATTATGAGAGACGCCGTAGTGGAGGGCTCTCGAAATTTCGACCATCTGGGGTTCTTTAACGTGCACCTAAATCTAAGCACACGGGCCTCAAACATTTTCGCCTCCATCGAAAATGCAGCCGCCTCGGTCGGGATTCGATCCCGCGACCTTCAGATCAGTAGTTGAGCGCCATAGCCACTGGACCACCGTGGCGGGGCTTAGCTGTGTCCTTGTGCGTGCTTCTATCGCAATCAATCGGCCCATAATAAATTTCAAACGATTGGTGTAAGGACCTGTCGGCGCTATCCGCACTTCCTAGTGATATCGTTGAAAGTTGTTCGGCATCAGGAACTGGGTCAAAAGGAAAACGAACCTACACGTTCGCCACCGAATCCTATGCGAGCCTGTCGTCGTTCAGAACGAAACAGTGAAGAAGGTAATGGACTTTATTTTGAGTGTGGCGTATAAAGCGTTTTAAGCCATCTGATTATACTGGGTACACTGAAGGAAGGCATGTTTTCCGTACGGGAGCGCAGCAGCGGATCTCCGGTCACCGTCACCTGCGGGAGAGTCTCGTGACGTGAGTAGAACCGTCACGCAAAATGTCATACACCGCAAAATTTGAATGCAAGGAAAAGGTTCTGTCTGGAGTTGCAGAAGCATCGATATTTTGCCCTAGTTAGTGTTGGCCCCTATCACTTGGGATAGGGCCAACAAAAGGGGCCAACGTGCCGATGAGATACGTACGTGACTGTCCGTGTGCATAGGGAAGTCATGCTGCAGTGAATCATCATGCTTCGACTACGCTGTGTTTCTACACTACATTAATTCTGATAGCCTTATCATCGATATCCGCTGTTATATGCGCTCTACTGAACGCTATTGCTATTTTTTGTATGTGCGGCTGTCCACCACAGGTAATGACGCCATAGTGAGGCACTCCTCTAATTATGCACTGTTCCCCTCGGTTGAGGCCGTACATAGACTTCCGTAGCGATTCCCTAAGGCTAATCGCTCAAAGTTATGATCTGCAGTCGTTTGACAGGATGGGAATCATGCGTAATGCATGTTTTCTATGGGATGGGATAACAATGTTTCGTTGAAGAGTAGCTCTCTCTTCACATTGCCGTTTTTGGCTTGGTTCGGTGGAGCGTGGCTCCACAACGTATATTCAAGTAGATAGTTAAGTTAACCGCGCATCAGATTCATTTGTGTGGTCATGCACACACAGAGCACGGAAGCGCGGGCCGCTGCTTTCAAACTGGTATCTCGCTAAACGTTGGATGCGTTTTCTCGCTTGCGGCAGGCACGCGTAATTATGTCTATATTCTTGACAATTTCTTTTATGTGAACTGCTTTGCAAACATGAGTAGGATGACAACCCAGAGTAGTGGCTATCTACTGTTTGAAACAAACCTTTCGAAGAAATCATTTTCAAACTCTCTCGGTCTCAAAAGGCTTGCATGCATTCGGAATTTGCACCCGTAGTTGCACAAGTGACGTCAGACCGCACGTGATACCACATGTGACGTCATCGACCGGAATACGTTCACGTTATGTTAGCGCAACATGTAACAACGAATACAACACACCCAACGCACCGGGCTATCAAAACTATCGAAACTATCAGTTTCGATAGTTTTTGATAAGTTCCTTTAAAAGCCCAAACAGGAAAGGAAAGTGGGTAGCAAAGAAAACTAGCTGGTAGCAAGGGGGTACACGTGATCACCTAGTGGCATAGGGTTTCGCGCAATGTTATAAGGGTACTGACAAATCTTTTGCGGCTGAGATAGCCTGTGGGCTATCTCAGCCGCTCATCTCGAAAGGTGGCCCCATGAGGTTCTGTAAAGGCCCCTGGGCGCACCTTAACCCATTACAGCCTTGGCGAAATAGTTGAGCATCCGCCGCAGCTGTGGGAGGCAGAGAATTGCTGCCGCCGGGTACCTACCGTTCGGGATCTGTTGCCGTTAAGATGCGTATACCACCTGCCAAATCTCAGCTGTAAATATCGTTTTGGAGATAATTTATATGAATTTTGAAGTTCGCGTGCGCGATCCAATGCATTACGCCACACCTCGCGACATTGACATCATTTGAGGAGACCAGAAGGTGACCCCCAACTACCGAGACGTCACCACTGCGCTCGAGCTCCAAGCTAGCGCAGCTAGTATGATAACGTCTCAGTCGCCATTGAGCTTTTCTACGCTTGCGCTCGCAAGTCCGGGCCCGCGGCGAACGTGCAGAAAGCGTGGAAGCCTTGAGAAAGTCGTTGCCACCAGACGACGATGATGACGACGATGACGGCACAACACATGCGGCAGCCGAAAGAACGCCAGCAGGCGATGCAGGCAGCGCGGAAGTGCGTCACAGTTTTGTGTGCCGTTTCACATGCTAGATGGCGTTAGTTTCACCCGGCGGCATGTCGCTCTAGGAGCTCTCCCAAACCGAAACTGAGACTGCAGTTGGTAATAAACTGACTTTAATTATCTGGAGCGTGCTGCAGCAAGCGATGCGCCTTGTTATGAATAATAGGCCTCCAGTAACATATTACAGCAATAAAACGCGTTCTCGGAAACTGGCCGTGTCCGTCCTCAGCACAGAATGCTTTGCAAAGCATTATTGCGCTTTTTTGCGCACAAATTGTCTTAGAGACAGACTTTAAGCAGCGTCATATTCTCCTTTCTTTTTTTTCCTTCCCTCGCTCTTTACCGTTTTTTTGTGATATCTCTTTCCTATCACCTTTTGTCCCCCTTAACCCTTACCGCTTCCCCCAGCACAGGGTTCAGCCGGTCTAAGAACTGGCTAACCTCCCAGTACCTTCGCTTGTTTCTTCCTTTCTTTCTTCCTTCCTCCTTAAGTTGCCAATTTTCTTGTTTTGTTACACTCGCTTCTTCCAAATTTCATATTTGACAGACAGCATCACCTTTATCTCATTTCATTGCTCAGGTAGGCCCGCAATAGCGTCGGGCCTTCTATCAATGTAGGACATATAGCAACGAGCTAAGCTTATCTTGCCTATTTTCCTGCACCCTTAATTGCACTGCTTGCACCCACAATTAACGCACCGCCACGTGTTACGCTCATCCTCTTCCCTGCTTCAAAACGTGCTTTGAAACCCAGCCTGCAGAGTCCCGATTGAAAGGGTACTCACATTCAGCGCACTTCTACAGACGTCAGCCATTTGGCAAAACCATGTGTCAGGGGCGACATGCACCACTCGCAGAAATTGCTGACAAAACAAAAGGACGAGACAAAGCACTGGTGACAAGAAGCAACGCTGCAGCCAGGTGTCTGTGTTGAAAAAAAGATAGCGACAAGAAGCTTGAGCTTAAAATAGCGATGTCACTGTTGAATGGTGGAATCTCGATCATGAACTGAAAAGGCCAGGGTTCCAACAAGGAAAACAGCATTCATTGCCCGATGGTTACGGGCTAACGGTTACATCAAGAATAAGGTGATAGATCATTGAGCGGTACCTTTTAATCACTTGTGCGCACACGCGCACTAACGGCAGTCTGGTTATCAGGTGCGGTATCGCGAACACACATCCTCTGCTTTAATTATAAAGCTAATATTTCACGTTCGTTCTTAGAACGAATCAGGTGGTCGACCATTCCGGAGTGGGAAGTGTCCGTCAGCGACGTCATTATACGTAGCTAGTGAAGGCGAAACACTAGCTGTAGGCAATGAAGGTGCTAGCTGCGGTTCGGTGTCGCTCTGTGGCCACACGGGGAAACCATCCTCCTTCACGGCGTTTTCGGCAAGCACTGTCGTGCCTTGAAGTAGGTGGTTCTTGTGGCGCCGCCACTCCAAGCATCCTGCAAGGGTAGATGCTCGTAGTCTGAAAGACACTGGTTCGCTTGGAGCGAATCACCACCGCTGGCATTCATTTGGGCTGTCCGCTGCAACTGCGTGCGAGATCATGGTCACAAACACTCACCTCGCGCAAATGACACTGTTGGTTCACCGCATCTCTGAACTGTTTGTAAGCCACCCTTTCCCTCACGGTGGGTTTGAGCATATCAAGGCGGGTGCGCAAGCGTTGCCCCAAGTTAGCTCGTGCCTCGTGCGTCGTAGCGTGGGGCGTGTACCGATAAGCGAGCAGGAACTTGTAGAGCTTTACCTTTAATAGTTGACGGGCGTCGTCCCTCCGTAGCGCGTTCTGCAGCGTTTGCACGCAACGTTCCGCGAGTCCATTGACACTAGGATTGTAGGGCGCTCTTCGCTCGTGCCGGCAACTCATCTGCCTTATGAACTGCTTGAAATTCTGTGATGTGAATGGTGGACCGTTATGCGACACAATTGTTTCAGGGAACCGAAAACGAGCGAAAACATGTCGTAAACACTCGACTGTGGCATCTTTAGTATTCGAATACATCAGAAAAACTTCTGGCAACTTCGAGTGAGCATCAACCACTATGAGAAACATTGACTGTTGAAATAGTCCTGCAAAATTTATGTGTATGCGCTGCCACGGGTGCAGCGCATACACGGGTGCATACACGGCTGCCACGGGTGCAGCGGTGCTCTGCAAGGGGCGCTGCGTTCTTCTTGGCAATCTGCACAGGACTGCAGCACACGCTCGAGGTCCCGATCTATAGACGGCCAATAGACCAACCTACGCGCTAGCGCCTTGCTGCGAACTGTACCTGGGTGACCCTCGCCTAGTCCAGAATTGCCCTGTGCAACTTTGCGGGAATGACTACTCGTATTCCCAGCAAAATGCATCCTTGATGGAATGTCATTTTATTGCGTCTGGCGAAGTAATGTTTCACTCTATCATCACTGACAAATATTGGCCAGCCTTTGCTTACGCACTCTTTTACTTTCACCAGGTCCTTGTCCTCTGTGACACGCGCGATTTTTTTGCTCGACATCGGTAGGGAGACCAGGCGCAATGAATGTAGTCTCTTCAGTTTCCTGCGTTTCCCCTTTCACACCTCGTACCAGCAAACGACACAGCATGACAGCCCAACGCTGTAGTCGCGGAGCCGCAATAGACAGGATGCCTGTTGTTGGCCCCAAAATTTGCTGTAACCACTTATGATCAGTGATTAACGTGAATACTCGGTCATAAATATAGCAGTGCAACATTTTTATGCCAAAAAATTATGGCCAATGCCTCTTTTTCAAGCTAGCTATATTTCTTCTCTGCCTCGGACTGCGTGCGCGAAACAAGAGCTACCGGCCTAGACTTGGCCTCCTCGAAAACAAGGAACAGCACTGCATTTACCCCATACTCCGATGTGTCACAGGCCATAATTAATAATTCATGAGGTTTAACGTCCCAAAACCACGATATGATTATCGAGAGACGCTGTGGTGCAGGGCCCCGGAAATTTTGACCACCTGGGGTTCTTTAACGTGCGCCTAAATCTAAGTACAGGGGCCTCGAGCATTTTCGCTTCCATTGAAAATGCTGGCGCCGCGGCCGCGATTCGATCGCGCGATCTGCGGGTAAGCAATCGAGCACCTTGACCTCTAGACACCGTGGCGAGCGCGTCATAAGCCAGCTCCAACGGCCGATCCGGGTCGTAATAAGGCAGCACCCGCAGCGATGACAGCATTCTTTTAGCTTCTTTGAACGTGAAAGGTTACAGTGCACATAGACAGGGACGAAGGAAGGACACACAAGACATAGCGCTGATATGTGTGTTCTTCCTTCGTCCCCGTCTATGTGCGCTGCAACCTTTCATGATGCTGTAGCAACTAGCCCACCAAGTAGAAAACAGCGCTACGAGACAGGACAAAGAAAGGACACAAACACGGCGCTGACTATCCACCAAATGTGCTTTATTCCACCAGTCCGCATATTTATACTCCACCATGACTAAAGAAAGCATAACAAAAAAGCAGAAAAACCCCTGTCAGCCTGCGCAAAGGCAAGAAATTCTTAACTCGACAGAAAAGTTATCTCCTTCGGAAGCAGTGAAATCGAGGGGAGGCTAACACATGCCTCACCGCCTTTACAAATGTGATACGCTTCAGAAAGGAGACGCGCACGTTCGTCATAGTACTTTGATAGTGTCACGTGGTCGTGACGTCGACGAAGACAGCAGTCGGCGTTTGCAGGATGAAACTGTTTATTTGGCCGAACTTGTGGCCGGGAAAATGAGAACTAGAACTACAGCAATACACGCTGTACAATGATAGCGGCGAACAGGGCGTCGTCCGTCGATCAACTGACAAGCGGTCAAGCGCGTCGGCTTTTATACAGGCGCTATGGAACTTTCCAGCAATATCGCTGGTGGCGGCGTTATCTCTCGACAAAGCTGGAACATTCGCGTGCGGTGCGCAATCTTAACAAAACGATCTACGAAAATCGTGAAGCTTCTCGAACACTGCTTCGCGGCCAGCGTCGAGCGTTGATAACCGTCCTTGCTGGTCAAACACACCAAAATAAAAGAAGAAGCGGGCGTGGCATTGCCCCCCTCTGAAAAAGCATCGTCCCGATGCTTGCAACAGAACATGGAAAGGAAAAAAACAAGTGCATACACAAATAAATTACAATAACAAAGTAAAAAGTAGAGTCCCCAGGTTGGCTAACGCGCAAAAAACGGCTTAAGGCGCAAGACATGGACGACTTCAGGTCGTGCGCGGCGTCGCTGGGAGTTCGTAATGCCGTCAGAAACGACCTCGTAGTCAAGAGCGCCGTGACGTCGAAGTACCTTGTATGGGCCGAAGTATCGGCGAAGAAGTTTTTCACTGAGCCCACGTCGGCGTATCGGCGTCCAGACCCATACACGGTCACCGGGTTGGTACTCCATGTGGCGTCGTCGAAGATTATAGTGACGGCTGTCGACCCTCTGCTGGTTCTTGATGCGCAGGCGGGCAAGCTGTCGAGCTTCTTCGGCGCGTTGCAAATAGGCGGCAACGTCGAGATCGTCTTCTTCGGTGGCGGTTGGTGGCATTGCGTCGAGCGTCGTTGCCGGGCTCCTTCCGTAGACTAGCTTGTACGGCGTCATTTGCGTCGTTTCTTGCATGGCCGTGTTGTATGCGAAGGTCACATACGGAAGGATAGCATCCCACGTCTTGTGTTCGACGTCGACATACATGGGCAGCATGTCGGCGATGGTCTTGTTTAACCGCTCGGTGAGGCCATTGGTCTGTGGGTGGTACGCTGTGGTCCGGCGGTGGCTTGTTTGGCTGTATCTCAGTATTGCCTGAGTTAGGTCAGCAGTAAACGCCGTACCTCTGTCGGTGATGAGGGCCTCTGGGGCGCCATGACGCAGGAGAATGTTCTCAACGAAGAACTTCGCTACCTCGGCGGCACTGCCTCTGGGTAGGGCCCTTGTCTCGGAGTAGCGGGTGGGGTAGTCGATAGCTACGACTATCCATTTGTTTCCGGTATTGGACGTCGGGAACGGCCCCAGTAAGTCCATCCCAATTTGCTGGAACGGCCGTCGAGGTGGCTCGATAGGCTGCAGAAGTCCGGCTGGCCTAGTCGGCGGTGTCTTGCGTCGCTGACAGTTCCGGCAGGTCTTGACGTAGCGAGTTACGTCGGCGACAAGGCGCGGCCAGTAGTAATTTTCCTGTATTCTTGCGAGCGTGCGAGAAACACCCAGGTGTCCAGACGTCGAGTCGTCATGCAGAGCCTGGAGGACCTCTGGTCGCAATGTCGAGGGCACTACGAGAAGGGAATCGGCTCGAAGCGGCGAGAAGTTCTTCTTAAGGAGAACACCGTTGCGCAAGAAAAACGACGTCAGTCCTCGCGTGAATAACTTGGGAACAACGGTGGTCCTGCCCTCGAGGTAATCCACAAGGCCCCTGAGTTCTCGGTTCGCTCGCTGTCGTTCGGCGAAGTCTTCGGCACTTATGGTTCCCAAGAAGGAGTCATCCTCCGTGTCGTCCTGCGGCTGTGGGTCGACGGGGGCGCGGGACAGGCAGTCAGCGTCGGAGTGTTTTCTTCCGGACTTGTGAACGATGGTTATGTCAAATTCTTGAAGTCGTAGGCTCCACCGTGCGAGGCGACCTGAAGGGTCCTTCAAGTTAGCTAGCCAACACAAGGCGTGGTGGTCGCTCACAACTTTGAAGGGCCGGCCGTAGAGGTAGGGGCGAAACTTCGGTGTAGCCCAGATGATGGCCAGGCACTCCTTTTCTGTTGGGGAGTAGTTCATTTCTGCCTTTGATAGCGACCGGCTAGCATAACTGATGACCCTTTCGAATCCGTCGGTCTTTTGCACAAGGACGGCGCCGAGTCCTACGCTGCTTGCATCGGTGTGGATTTCCGTATCGGCGTATTCGTCGAAATGCGCAAGTATGGGAGGCGTCTGCAGGCGTCGTTTCAATTCTTGAAATGCTTGAACTTGTGACGTCTCCCACCTGAATTCGACGTCGGCCTTCGTGAGTTGCGTCAGTGGCTCGGCGATCCGTGAAAATTCCTTGACGAAACGTCTGTAATAGGCGCACAAGCCGAGAAAACGGCGTACGGCCTTTTTGTCGGTGGGCGGCGGGAAGTCAGCGATGGCAGCTGTTTTCCGCGGGTCCGGGCGAACACCATCCTTGCTGATCACGTGACCCAAGAACAAGAGCTCCTCGTACGCGAAGCGGCACTTTTCAGGCTTCAAGGTGAGTCCGGAGGTCTTGATTGCTTGAAGTACAACTTCAAGGAACCGATGGTGTTCGTCGAAGTTTGAGGAAAACACAAGGACGTCGTCCAAGTACACGAGGCACGTCTGCCACTTCAAGCCGGCCAGTACTGTATCCATAACCCGTTGAAAAGTCGCAGGTGCCGAGCAAAGACCAAAGGGCATGACCTTGAACTCGAACAGGCCGTCTGGTGTTATAAAAGCAGTCTTTTCTCGGTCTCTCTCGTCGACTTCTCTTTGCCAGTAACCGGTCTTGAGGTCCATCGACGAAAAGTACTTTGCGTTGTGTAATCGATCCAGGGTGTCGTCTATCCGGGGAAGGGGATGCACGTCCTGCTTCGTGACTTTGTTCAGGCGACGATAATCGACGCAAAAACGTAGAGTCCCGACTCCCATCCTTCTTCTTCACTAGCACCACCGGGGATGCCCACGGACTCTTCGACGGCTGGATGATGTCGTCGCGTAGCATTTCGTCGACCTGTTTCTTCACGGCCTCGCGTCGAAACTCTGTACGGGCTCTGACGGAGTGGTCTGGTGCTTTCCTCTGTTATGATGCGATGTTTTGCCACGGGAGTCTGCCGAATTCTTGACGACGACGAAACGCAGTCCTTGTATTGCAAGGGCAGGGTTTTGAGCTGTTCTTGTTTGTGCTTCTGAAGGCTGGGATTGATGTCGAAAGCTGGTTGCGGCGCTTTATTCGTCGGAGTAGGTTCGGGAGAATCGGTGAGGCCGATAGCATTGCTGGCTTCTACGATTTCTTCGATGTAGGCGACCGTCGTGCCTTTGCTCACGTGCTTGTACTCGTTGCTGAAATTCGTGATCATAACTGTTGCTTTTCCTGCCCGCATTTCTGCTACTCCTCTTGCGACGCAAATCTTGGGGTTAATCATGTGGTGCTGGTCGCCTTCAACAACGCCTTCCAAGTCTCCTGATTTCTGAGTGCCGACGGAAATGATGACGCTGGAGCGAGGGGGAATGGTGACCTGGCCTTCCAGCACATTCAAGGCGTGCTTTCTTGGCGGAGTGTGCGGCGGTAGTGCCTTTTCCGTGGACAGTGTTATTGCCTTAGACCTCAGGTCGATGATTGCACCATGAAGGCCTAAGAAGTCCATACCAAGGATGACATCTCTCGAGCAACGCGGCAGGATTACGAAGTTCGCGGGATAAATGCGGTTGTTAATGGCGAGTCTCGCTGTGCAGATTCCCTCCGGCGTTACGAGGTGACCTCCAGCTGTCCGGATTTCGGGGCCTTCCCAGGCTGTCCTAACTTTCTTCAGCTTCGTGGCGAACGGTCCACTGATGACAGAATAGTCGGCTCCGGTGTCGACGAGGGCTGTGACGCTGTGGCCGTCGATAAGAACGTCGATGTCGCTAGTTCGTCGTCTTGCGTTGCAGCTAGATCGTGGCGTCGGGTCACGGCTACGTTGGTTTGTTCCGCTGCTTCCACGTTGCGCCGTCAGGTCTACTTCGGTCCGCGAGGTGACCGGCCCCGGGTTGGGCCAGTGTATGGTCGGCGTTGGGGAGAGGCGTAGCGGCCTGGCGACGGTGATCGGGAAGGTCCTCGGGGGGTGCACTGCGCTCCTGCCAGATAGTCGGCGATGTCACGTGGTCGTTCACCCTGCTGTGAACGCGGCGCGTCGACGGCGAACCCACGCAGTCCCATCTGTCGATAATGGCAGCGGCGGTAGGTGTGGCCGGCTTCTCCGCAGTGGTAGCAGAGTGGACGATGGTCGGGGGCGCGCCAAACGTCGGTCTCCCTCGGCGTGTATCACTGACCGGCTGGCGGGCGGTATGACGTCGTTGGTGGCGGCGGTGGTGCCTGGCGGCGGAACTGCTGGTGCGGCGCGGCGTCTTGACGAGGGCGAGGAGGGGGGGGGGCGTTGCGTCGGGCTGCAGCAGCATAGCTCATTGCTTGCAGCTGCGGTGGTGCCGGCTGAGGAACACCCAGTGACTGTTGGATTTCCTCGCGTACAACGTCCGCAATCGACGTCACTTCGGGCGGTGCAAAAGGTGCGAGCTTTCGCAGCTCCTCTCGCACGATGGCTCGGATCGTTTCGCGCAAGTCGTCGGAGCCGAGGGCATGAACTGCTGCGCTGTCTGGGAATGCGCGGCGATTGTACTGTCGGGTGCGCATCTCGAGCGCCTTCTCGACGGGCGTTGCTTCCGAGACGAATTCTTGAACTGTCGATGGGGGGTTCCGCATCAGCCCGGCGAAGAGCTCCTGTTTGACTTCTCGCGTAAGAAAGCGGACCTTCTTATACGCGGGCATGGCAGGGTCTGCATGGCGGAACAACCTTGTCATCTCTTCCGCGAAGAGCGCCACGTTTCCGTTCGGCATCTGCACGCGGGTCTCGAGCAGAGCTTCAGCACGCTCTTTCCGGATGACGCTCGTGAATGTCGCGAGGAACCTGGCGCGAAGGGTGTCCCACGTTGTCAGGGTTCGCTCTTGGTTCTCGAACCAGGTACGAGCGGCGTCTTCCAAGGCAAAGTACGCATGTCGTAGCTTGTCTTCGCTTGTCCAGCCATTGAAATGGGCGACTCGGTCGTAGGCTTCGAGCCAGCTTTCCGGGTCTTCAAATGACGACCCGCGGAAGGTTGGCGGCTCCTTGGGCTGCCGGAGAAGCATCGGCGCAGGCTGTACGGGGTCGGTCATCGTCGCTGCGGTCGATGTTGGGATCTGGGGCTGCCTGGTTTTTTCGAGAAGGAGCCCGTACTCTGGCTGCAGTCCCTTCTGCCTGCGGCTCGTTCGACGATCCGGGCTTTCTTTGCCGTCGTCCTCGTCGCGGCTTGGGCTTGGGTCAGCGCTTCTCGGGGGCGTCCGGATCATGGAAGCAGCAGCACCTCCACCAGATGTCACGTGGTCGTGACGTCGACGAAGACAGCAGTCGGCGTTTGCAGGATGAAACTAATTATTTGGCCGAACTTGTGGCCGGGAAAATGAGAACTAGAACTACAGCAATACACGCTGTACAATGATAGCGGCGAACAGGGCGTCGTCCGTCGATCAACTGACAAGCGGTCAAGCGCGTCAGCTTTTATACAGGCGCTATGGATCTTTCCAGCAATATCGCTGGTGGCGCCGTTATCTCTCGACAAAGCTGGAATATTAGCGTGCGGCGCGCAATCTTAACAAAACGATCTACTAAAATCGTGAAGCTTCTCGAACACTGCTTCGCGGCCAGCGTCGAGCGTTGATAACCGTCCTTGCTGGTCAAACTCGAACACACCAAAATAAAAGAAGAAGCGGGCGTGGCAATAGGAAACTCGAATCTTTAAAAGATGGCTGGCAGCCGCATTCATTGCAATGAATGGACAGTTGACTGTCTTTTGCTTGTTTAGAGACCTTGTTCGCGTGCTCTCGCAAGCGGTCATTAGCACACCGGCCCGTCTGACCAATATAGTAACGCCCGCAGGAAAGAGGAATTTTGTACACAATAGAATCGCAACATTCAACAAACTTTTGCCGGTGCTTCTTACTACATCTTTCCGTCTTGGTTTCTCTGTTTACCTGCTGACACAGGCTACCAAGTTTATTTTTGGCAGAGAATAACAACATTACCCCAGCCCTACTGACCACCTTTTTAAGATTATGTGCCACCTGGTGCACATCCGGATTGACTGCAACTGATTGCTGGGGGTGTGTCGGTGATTGCACAGCTGTTGAGACCCTGTTTTTAAAGCTAGAAAGGAGGCTTTCTGCGATGCTGGTCAATACAGTTTCCGGGAACCCTGCCAGCTTCAAACTTGCTAATTGACAGGAAAAACTCTCCTAGACCTCGTGGTCACAGGACCTCTCAAGCGCCGCCTTCATGCAGGCCCTGGCAATGCCGCGCTTCACAATCTTCGAGTGCGCGGACGAAAAAGGGAGAAGGCTCTTCTGCAGCCTAGGCGCATAACCCCAACCAACATGGTTGTTTGAGAACGAGAGTTCCAAGTCCAAGAAGCGTAGCCTATTGTCTAAGGGATGCTCAGTGGTCAACTCAAGTGGGCTTAATTCCGTGAGGAATATGTCAAAAATTCCAGCAGCAGGCTGTACATCACGAGGGTTAGTACAAAACTAAAAAACAAAATAAAATACTACATAAATAGTACAAAATAAAAAACTAAAAAGTCGTCCACGTACCGCATCACCTTTACCACGTTAGTCTGTCTAAGCTTGCTGTCAAGATTACGGTCATAGCGGGCTAGTAAGATGTTGCTGAGAGCATGGGAGATGCATGAGCCAATGCAGACTCTTTTTACAGCGAAAGCTGTTATGAGATCATTTTACCGGCCGTTTTTGGCGCCGTAGTTGTCCGCCGCCGCCGCCGCCACCGGTGTCCGTAACCGGTGTCCGAAATAAGAAAAACAAAACGAAATAAGAAAAAAATTCCAGGATGGAACGAGGTTCGCACCTGGGCCCTCTGCGTGGGAGCCCAGTATTCAACCTCTGAGCCATGCCAGCGTCGCACCAAGCGTCGCACAACGCGAATTCTGTAACCAGGCGTCACACAATGCGAATTGCGCAACGAGTAGGTTGTTGAATGCTTCCAACCCATTACAAAGGGCTCTGCCCTAATTCTTCATCCTCAGCAGGTACCACGGCTCTCCGTAGAATGACGAAAAACGGCACAGTGCCTGCTGCCCTACTTCTTAAAAATTACAATGATTTATAGCGTAGTGTGTTCCTCGCAAGTGCACTTGTATTCGTTGCCAAGGAAGCCCATAAGCGCATGAACCATTTACACCATCGTCCACAGATGATTGCCACGACAAAAACCTACAAGTCCTCGCTGTGTTGAGGTCTCTCATGACCACGATGCGCACTCTCCTCAACGGATTGACCACTCCATCAGCTCAATGTGCTCTACAAGTTCTGGATTCCTTGGAGCCAGTTCTCGCAAGCCTTTGTTAACGCGTATACTCTTAGACAACCGCAGAGGAACCGATGTCATATTTCTCTGTTCTGACTGTCTCTGTGTGTGTGGTGAACACTGATGTGTGCGCGCGTATTACTTGTTCTCTCTTTCCTCCTTGCTCTCTCTATTCTTTTTTCTCCCCTTCCCCCTCCCCCGTGTAGGGTAGCAAACCAGGTGCAACCTGGTTAACCTCCCTGCCTTTCCTTCGCTTTTATCTCTCTCTCTCTCTCTCCTCGGGGTCTCAGTAAAATTACAATGATTTAGACCGTAGTGGGTTCCTCGCAAGTGCACTTGTATTGGTTGCCAAGGAAGCCCATAAGCACATGATCCATTTCCTCGGGGTCTCAGTAAAATTACAATGATTTATAGCGTAGTGGGTTCCTCGCAAGTGCACTTGTAGTGGTTGCCAAGGAAGCCCATAAGCGCATGATCCATTTCCTCGGGGTCTCAGTAAAGTTCTTCGCCCCCCCCCGTCTCTCTCCTACATGACGGGAGAGGGAAATAGCGACCGGGCGTCACCCAATGCAAATTACATAACTGGTGGGCCGTTTAAAGCTTCCAACCCATTACAAAGGGCTGAGACAATTCTTCATCGTCATCAGTCGTCGCGTCAACAAAGTGCACATAATGCCTTACAGACGTGTAGCTGGTGCCTCGCTTCTCCGCAGAATGGCGAATAATGGCTTAGTAGGTGCTTCCCAACTTCGCAAAAAGTGTGATTTATGGCGTAGTGGGTGCCTTTCTAGTGTACCTGTATTGTAGCCCCAAGAGAGCTTAAAACGGGCTCTAGAAACGCCGCTCTTCCAGCTTTCGCTGTGACTGTGCTGCGGTTTCAGCGCAGGCCTGGCGTTTTTTGCTGAACGAAAAGCTTATCGTCAAAACTTACAAGGGTGAATTCCATGTAAAAGTTTAAGAACTCTAAAAATTTGTCGACAGTGATTCCACATGCATTCTGAAACTTAACAACACCGTATCCGTCAATGCCATTACTAACTTCGGCACACACATCATTCTGAGGCAACGAGTAGTATAAGTCCTTGATGTCGACTGAAAAGGCACGCACACCCACTGGGCAGTCATCTCGGAGGTAGGCAGAAGCAGTACCTGGGCTCCTTATGAGGTAGGGGTCGTCGATGTCAAGTAGGCACAAGAACCTTTGCAGGAACGCACCAACTTCTCGCTGCCAGATAGCGCGCTCGGAGACGTGGCCCGAAACAGGCAAAGTTCTTTGTGAGTCTTGGCGCTGAAAAAACTGAAAGTCTGGTTCCTTTGCAGGCCTTCACGGATGATGCCAATTTGGCAAGTCCAGCTCTTTTGCACAGCTGAACTGCCCTAGTTTTCACTTTCGTGAAGTTGCTGTTAATGGCCGCTTCTGCCTTTTCCTTGTACACACCACGAGGCACCACGACGAATCCTCCCTCTTTATCAGACAGGAGCAGCTTCAGGCCGGCATCCCTGAGGACAGCAACCGCTGAGCGGAGCTTAACCGTATTGCCTTTCTTAACCCGCTGAGGCAGGGAGTCCACTCCTTCCCTGATGCGCCGGTCAACTTCATCCGTCTTTGCTTTACCAGCAGCTGTTCTGACGAGGCTGAGTAGTTCCGTCTTGTCCAAATCAGGGTGCTCACAGAATTTTTCCCGAGTTTGAGAAGATCAGCCACGTTCTTCGGAACTCAGGCATCCCCGAGAACCTTGACATCTTAACCTTGCCCTGAATTCTGACGTTTGCTCCTAGGCAGACGAACGACCAGGTTGCCCAAAAGGAAGTCAGCAGTCTGAGACACCAAACGCAAGTCTCCTAAAAACCTCCTTTGAGCACTGGGTGAAGGCATTTAACTGTAGTTCACAATCTGCAGGCAGTCCGTGAAGAAGCGAACCGGTCGGAATGCCTCTGATCGCAAAATGCGGCACATTCTTTTGATATGGCCTTCTGAAGGATTCAGAGCCCCGAAGAGGCGAGCTCTACAAGTTGCAGTGGCGAGCAGGATTATACAGACGACTGACGAATGTAAGCACGAGAAAGGCGTGAACGAAGAAAAAGAGCCTGATGTAGTAGAAATGAACTGCAGTAGGGTACGGATTTGGGCTGGTTGGTGCATGACTTCAAGTAGAAAACAGCGCTACGAGACGGGACAAAGAAAGGACATAAACACGGCGCTGACTATCAACCAAATGTGCTTTATCACATTTGTAAAGACGGCGAGGCATGTGTTAGCCTCCCCTCGATTTCACTGCTTCCGAAAGTGGTAACTTTTCTGTCGAGTTAAGAATTTCTTGCCTTTGCGCAGGCTGACCGGGTTTTTTCTGCTTTTTTGTTATGCTTTCTTCAGTCATGGTGGAGTATAAATATGCGGACTGGTGGAATAAAGCACATTTGGTTGATAGTCAGCGCCGTGTTTGTGCCCCTTCTTTGTCCCGTCTCGTGGCGCTGTTTTCTACGTGAAGTCATGCACCAACCAGCCCAAATTCGTACCCTACTCTAGCCCACCAAGCCATCCTCGTGAACTTCTGTCAACGATTCTTGGCAGCAGTCGCCCCAGTACATAGGAGCATCCTTCCGTAAAAGCTGGTAAAATGGCGCTGCAACTGCTGACAGATCAGGCGCACACTTTCCATAATAGTTCACGACACCAAGGAAGGACTGCAGTTGCTGCGTCGTTGTCGGTTTCGTAGCGTTTATGAAAGCTTCAATTGTCTACGGTGACGCAGATATTTCTTCTGCACAAGTTTTTTGCCCCAGCTTATTTTGAAAAAAAAAACACACATTTTTTTGTCTTTCTTTACGCTGACGTCTCGCTCATAGAAACGTTTCAAGAGTGCCTCTAGATATATGAAGTGTTCTTCAGTGGTTATTCCTGTGACTAAGGTGTCATCGAGATAACAACAAACTGCGCTAAGGCCCCTCGGCATCGTGTTCAATATTTCCCGAAAAATACTTCGCACTGACGCCTGTTGAGCCTGTTGGCTGTAAACAACCCATTCTGCGTGTTCAAAGTGAAGTGATTGTTTGGATCTTGAGACGTGAGTACTTGTTGGTATGCCCCTGTTGAGTTCGATCTTAGTAAAATGCATCCCCTCGGCTAACGCAGCCAATAGATCATCAATTTTAGGCAGTGGGTGTAACAGAATTAATGCGACATTAGAGTTCAATCAACCAAGGGACCAGGTAGGATTTCGTACAGGATTCTCAACAATAGACCATATTCATACTATCAATCAGGTGATAGAGAAATGCGCGGAATACAACCAACCCCTATACATAGCCTTCATAGATTACGAGAAGGCATTTGATTCGGTGGAGACATCATCAGTCATGCAGGCACTGCGGAATCAAGACATCGACGAAGCCTATATAAACATAATGGAAGAAATCTACAGCGGATCCACAGCCACTATAGTCCTCCATAAAGAAAGCGACAGAATCCGAATAAAGAAGGGCGTACGGCAGGGAGACACGATCTCTCCAATGTTATTCACCGCGTGTTTACAGGAGGTTTTGAGGGCCCTAGATTGTAAAGAGTTAGGGATAAGAGTTAATGGAGAGTATCTCAGTAACCTACCATTCGCTGATGACATTGCATTGATGAGTAACGCGGGAGACGAATTACAGCTCATGATTACTGAACTGGATACAGAAAGTAGAAGAGTAGGTCTGAAAATTAATATGCATAAAACTAAAGTAATGTGGAACAATCTTGGCAGAGAACAGCGCTTTGCGATAGGTGGCGAGACACTGGAAGTTGTAGAGGAGTACGTCTACTTAGGACAGGTAGTAACCGCGGAGCCGAACCATGAGAGTGAAATAACTAGAAGAATAAGGATGGGTTGGGGCTCATTCGGCAAGCATTATCAAATCATGAATGGTAATCTACCACTATCCCTCAAGAGGAAGGTATATAACAGCTGCATCTTACCGGTACTTACCTACGGAGCAGAAACCTGGAGACTTACAAAGAGGGTTCAACTTAAATTGAGGACGACGCAGCGAGCGATGGAAAGGAAGATGATAGGTGTAACCTTAAGAGACAGAAAGGGAGCAGAGTGGGTCAGGGAACAAACGGGGGTTAAGGACATCATAGTTCAAATCAAGAAGAAGAAATGTATATGGGCCGGGCACGTAGCATGTCGGCAGGATAACCGGTGGTCATTAAGGGTAACTGACTGGATTCCAAGAGATGGCAAACGCGTGAAGGGGAGACAGAAAATTAGGTGGGTAGATGAGATTAAGAAGTTTGCAGGTATAACGTGGCAGCAGAAAGCACAGGACCGGGTTGATTGGCGGAACATGGGAGAGGCCTTTGCCCTTCAGTGGGCGTAGACAGGCTGATGATGATGGTGTGTAATGTCCCATGAGAGATTTATCATCTTATAGTCACCACATAGGCGTATTCTGGCATTTTTCTTTATCACGGGGACGGCTGGCGTGGCATACTCCGCTGTATTCATGCACAGGTGTGAGTATTTCTAGTTCAACCAATTTTACCTCACGGCTTCTCCCACTGAATGCAGTGCGAATGGCACATTCCTTGCTTTTAAGAACCTCGGCCAAGATAGACATCGGGTGATCCCAGATAGGCATAGTTAAGCCAACACGTCCATCTCAACAAGTGCCTCGTTGGCCTTGCAGCCACCAGGATCACAAACAGAGACGAGTGCAGGCAAAGTGTAACGTCATATAGCTTCCGCGTTAGCTGTATGAAAAAAATGTTTAGGAATCAAATATTTGACGTTATAACGAAGTGTAAAACCAGGTCATGAAATCTTCAGGTTGAATCCAGCAAACAGCACACACGAATCGGAGCAGTAGGAACAGCATGCCTGGGAATGAAGACATGAGAGAGACGTTTTACATTTTACAGTGCAAACTAGTCTTATCATAGCGTTCATACAGCTGGTACCAACTAGCCCCTTTTGTTAGTCTTGTTTATATGATCGGGAATTGAACAGCGCCGCCAAAAACGGGACGGAGATTAAAAGACGACTGAAAGGTTTTAACAAATGGAGGTGGCTATATGAACGACGAACATCCCGTCATGTGTGTGTGAGTCCTGACCTACAAAACTGCACGCACGTTTCTGGGCGACATGATGTCATGCGGCCTCCCTTACAGCCCCCGCATGATGGTCCATTTAAGGTCCTCATTTGCACACCTAAATACTTCCTCCTGCTCAACAACGGCCGGGAAGATACTTTCGGTCGATCGTCTAAAACCTGCGCGCTTATCTCCCAACGCTTCAGCAACTTCTGCTCTTACAATCACTCCAGATACTCGCCACATGTATTTCGCAACTCAACAGTCTGCTCCTGGCCGCCTGTAACATACTGTACGTGCCGCTACAATCCGAACTGGAGAAGACGAAGACAACACGCCAAGCACAAGATGTCTGAGCCTGTTGCTGTTCGCGTCTAAAATGATGGCTTTTGAAATATAAACTTTGTGGACTCCTAGCATCGGCGTCTGCCTGTGTGTTTCCACAAACACACAGACACACACGCATATAATATATATATATATATATATATATATATATATATATATATATATATATGTGTGTGTGTGTGTGTGTGTGTGTGTGTGTATGGTCTTTTTGTGTGTGTATGGTTTTCGGCCACGGGCCCGGAATCCGTCAGAACCTCTCTGGGGAAGGCCGGACCTACGGCCGAAGCGTCAAATAAAAGCTCTCTATGATATGGCACATGGCTGCACCGAACGGGATCCAGGGTTTCGTTCCCAACATCGCATTCTGGCGAAGGTGAAATTCAAACGCACTAGCATACATAACGAAACGGGGTGCGAATAAAATGACACACAAAAATAGATTGACACAGGACGACGCGCTACTAGCAAATGACTTCTTTATTCAGGAAAAAACATATTTAAGACGCTGTTAGATCAGATTAAACATTTTCAGATACAGTTGCTAAATGCACTAAGAGTCATATTCGGCGAGACGGAAGTGTCAACCCGCCATCAGGTAAGAGAAACTGTAGCAGGGTGACCGTCCTGTATGCATCCGACTGTGCCAGTCGCAATTGCGGTAGAGCGCATTACAGGGGACCGACTTTCATTTTGCACCGCAGATTTGGACATAGCAGGTCCGTGTAGAGAGATTGTTCTTCCTGGCAAATGGTGGGCGAAAACTGCGCCGCCAGGTGCGTGAAAGTCGAACGCTTTGCGACTCATACGAAGCAAAGGAACGTAATGAGGAAATGAACAGACTGTTTAATTTTTTTCTTTACCTTTTGCTCATTAGAAGCGTAGGACAAATTTCATCATATAATTACGTGATTGCTGTGCTGAACGAAACTTCGCCTCAGTTGATGGTGTCCCAGTGTGCAGCCTACACTAACCACTGTCGAAAGTGGGGGAGAGTGGGGCTCCGCCCCCCTAACTTTTCTCAGTGAGGGGGCTAGAGTACCCCTTGCAACCCCCCCCCCCCCTTCCCGGTAGATACGCCTATGGATGTAGCCTCTCAGATGAAGCCAACTACCGCCTCAGAGACGGCATCAGACATTCGACGGCGGCCGACAGCGGCACGTTTACGCCACCTCTCTTGCGCCGCACATTTGCTGCGAAAACAGCCGCATTTGCAAGAGTATCCCTTGCAGGCTATTTATTGCGTAGATCAATGATTGAACATAAACGCGCCACGAATTGTTTAACTTCGAGTAAAACAGCGCTAGCGAAAGCAAAGGAACGATACCTGGGCAGGCCGCACTAACAACTGAATGTTTAGTCAATAGCTGCCAAGAATAAGTACTGGAAGTGCACGAATAAACAACAGATAAGAAAATACATGAGCTTCACACGGTCCTTCCTACCGTGCGTGCGGAACACGTCCTGTAAAGAATTAGACATTTTTCTATGAAGGCATAGCAGACGGTATGATGGCACAGGACTCACCCAGATTTTTATCCACAGGGCTCCTACAGCCTCTCTCCTTAACCTGCCACATTACTGCCGCCATTCCTACAAATTTTCTTCAAGTTGTGCGAAACAGAATGTATGTGTGGAATAGCGGAGACATTCTTTGTGCGTTCTTGTGTACGTGTCATCCCTCTTCTTCTGCTCCTGTGTTTTCGCTGGTGCTGTTTTACTGCAAGTATGAACCAACCGGCCCAAAATAAGTCTCGACCTTTTACTTCCGTACAGAAATGTAATAAAATGGCACCAACCGAACCTTCACTCCGGTGCCATTCTCGTCATTTGGGGAAGTTTAGACAGGCACCGGAAACTGACCACCAGTTTCGATTTCAGGTAACGTGCGCGCTCGTAGCGGTTGCCGGGCATCCTAAGATCTGGTTGAACGAAGTAAGGCCGATGTGGATGTTCGCATTTATTGTCTTTAAGAGTTTTTACAAATAAAGAAATTTGATTGAACTGTAAAGAACTCTTGGTTAGTTTATTTGACTATTTTTATTTCTTATTTTGTGAAATTTAACTTGAGCGAAGCTGCGGGAACTGGTTCACTTGTATTCGTAGCGCTCCCCACCGCTCACTCTTGCTACTCGCTCAGGGATATCACAAGTTGGATCGCACTCGGTTATCTTCGCTCGGTTGGCGTGCCAAGTATGAATACGGGAAAGATAAAACATCTGATGGGGCTTGCAGCGAACGGAAGCCGCAGGGAGCCACGTTGATGAGGCCAAGCGAGTACTAGACGATGATGGCTACATCGGGGTATCACATGTTTTGCGCGGCTTTGTGGTTCGTTAACCCATGGATTTCCAGTATCGAGAAGATTTTTTATGTTTCCAAGTGACAGCGGGTGAGCACAAGTATTTGGGTCCATTATTTGAGCAGGTATTCATTTTGCATGAGCACATGAGTAAAGCCAGTTCTCTGCAAGCCTGACTGGATCGACATAAGCGCAGTGTCGCTAGACAAATTCATCATGACGGCAGCCTACCTGTTGCCGGCAAAATACGTTTAATGAAATGCTTGAATGCGTGTTGGTTCGGCGACACAGCTGCTTCATCTTGAACTTTTGGCAAGTAGTTCAAATGAAGTGAAGCAATTATAGGTTCCTTCCAATTCATGGAAATGCATCTCGCCACTTTAAAACTTTTTTGGCCTTTACGTCTAATACTGTAACTGAAATATATATAGTGGACTCATTGATGCTTTGCCCTGCCACGGTGGTCTAGTGGTTATGGCGCTCGACTGCTGACACGAAGGTCGCGGGATCGAATCCCGGCCGCGGCGGATGCATTTTCGATGGAGGCGAAAATGTGTGAGGCCCGTGTACTTAGATTTAGGTGCACGTTAAAGAACCCCAGGTGGTCGAAATTTCCGGAGCCCTCCACTACGGCGTCCCTCATAACCATATCGTGGTTTTCGGACGTTAAACCGGAGATATTATTAATATATTATCATTGATGCTTTGAGAAATCGTTTAACACGGAATGTCTTGACAAGTGGTATTTTCTTCGTCAAGGCAATGCTGCTGCCCTGACGAAGACAACTTGTGGAAACATTGTCTCCAGCGGCATTCCCTTTTCAACGATTTTTCATCGCTTCAATTCTCCACCTTACCCTGAACTTGTGTCTTGTTTGGTACTCAAATTCTGTAAGAAAAATGTGCGCCGTCATAACAGGCGTGATTGAGTCAAATAAGACGTGGCCTGCTCGTGATTGTTAAAAATTTTCGCATTGGTTCAAATATTCTGAGTTTAATGTTTGCTGAGTAAGTGCATATTTCAGTTTTAAATAAATGCTGCTTTTGCAGATTTACACTTTCACACTTGGTGTATGTCTGTTGTTTTTTAGTACGAAACGTGTGATTAATAAAAAAAGATTTAAATTTTACTTGTGTTGATCGAGTTTTCTCTTCTTCAGAAACCGGACAGCTTTAGTTTGTTCACTTCACAATACACGAACAAAGATAAAAACATCGTTAACAAAATTTAACGAATGGCAGCGTCTCCCGAGCAGCCAGGGGACCTGCAAGATAGCACGAACACATTGTGCTTCCATGCGAAGCGGGAAAGGATGGCTTCCTCGGCAACCACATCCTGTCGGTTTCGCGCCCTTTCCCTCTATTTTCAGACCTCACCAGTGAAATCATGAAAAAAAAAAACGTTATGTTTGTGAATTATCTCTAGCAGATAACTGACAGCCGCCAATGGTGGAACCGGCGCTGCCGCAGCATATCAGCATGCGAGAGCGCCTCTCATGGGAGTATAAGGCGTTTCCGCCCCCTGGTTTAGACTCGCCGGTCGGTCAGTGGTCTCAACCTTCTCGACACTTAATTGTGCGTCGTTGCGCGACACCTGCCGGTCACTATCGAGTGCGCGCACAATGAGCCTAAGCTGCGCATACTCTAAGCTTGATTCGAGAAAGAAGACAATACCGGGGTTAAGGCTCATTCGCACCTGGGAATCCGCCGTCTGCAGCGACTAGAATTATCTTGCTGCCGAAATTCAACATCATCCACACTGCTTGCCAACCACGCCGCCGAAACGAGATAGAGCGCCATCTGCCGTTTAAAGCACTAACCAAAAACCAGGCGCCAAATATCCCGGATGTTCTCACGGCTCGCGTTGCGTTCAAGCGTCGTTATGGCGAATCCCATAAAGGGGAGCAGAGGTGTACTGCTAGACCTGCGGCAGCAGGCCTAGAAAACCGCCATAAAATTGTTTTTTTTTCCGGCGATACGTAACGAGCAGAAACGTACAGGGTCGACCACATCTAAGCTGAACACCTCATTAGTATTCAAACCGGTAAAACTAGTACGTTTCTTATACTTCACGAGTGCAATGCCCGTTATAGAACGTCTAATCATGGTGTCGACAAACACAGTAATGATTTTCCGAATTATGTATTAAACAACAGCTTCTATGAGGTCGTGAATACTAATGAGGTGTTCAGCTTAGATGTGGTCGACCCTGTACATTCGCTGAACAAAACAGCGATACAAGCCGAGATAATACTACCGCTTCTCTGAGATCGCGCCATGGTATATTGCAAAGAGTAAGTCGAGTTATATTGCTACTCGTGACAACAGTCATTGTACTCCCCTTGGTGCTCGTCGAAAAGAACAGGGTGGTTACGAAGGACTTCGCTGTTGCTACGTGCCTCCATGGCTGTGATATGGCAAGCACGCCGGCATTTTTCTAATTTTCACCTCGCGCTCCGATTGGTTCATGATGAGGGATCCGGCGGCAGCTACCGTAACAATGGGACCGATCGGCGCATAAAGCGCTGTTCCGGCAGATCTGGCTTCCGCCGAACTGGCTTCCGCACCGCACTAGCCGCCGAATGTCTCAGTTCGAAGGCACCTTTAAGGTTGGACGAATAATCGGAGTACCTCCTAGACTGGTCCACATTTCGTAATGACGGACTACACGTAGCAACGCTCGAAAAATTCTGGCTCTGAAACGATCTTTTATCCCATCACCCAGCACAAAGCGACGCGTAGAAGATGCTTCATAAAGGTGCGGCGCACGCCGATTATGCTCGATTGAACATGCCCACAAAATACAGATAACGAGCGCGCCTGCAGCTCTGAGATTTCTTTCACACTATAGCCTACGACTACAGTGCAAAGAAGGCGGCAGCGGCGAATCCCGAAAACCTCCGCACAAATTTGCTATCTTCCGGGCGACGAGCCCTATCGGCCTCGGATCGATTTCTTTGCAAGGGAGGAAGCAGATACTTTTTCCGCTTAACCTGAAGTTGAACTAGTATGTAAACATCCGGGTGCAATTTGAAAATGGCGGCAATATGTCAGCGGTTGTTATCCACGCATCCACAAATAGCTTCGTGCTACACGACAAAGCTCAAAGCCTCCACATGAACGCGTTTCTCGAGAGTCTGATTTGAATCAAGACCGCCTACGAGACGGGAATCAGCAAGAGGTGCAGCCGTAGTGCGTTGGCGTGTCCCAACGTTTCTCGCTTTTGCAAAGCTGGACGAAACCACCACCGCCACTACATATTTGTCTCCTGCCGTACATCTCCAGAGGACAACAGGTTGAAAATGTCAAAACATTTAGTTTTCCCATGTTCTGCATACATAGCTGAAAATGATAATCAAGTGCTAGAAATAGAGGAATAGTGACGCCCATTAAATTCTATATTACCGAGCAGTAGCTACAAATGGCGAAAGCGGTGGCAAAATTACTCGAACGTGGCGTCACTGCGCTTCATCGAGTGGCGCCACTGCTCTTATCGCAACTGCGAATGTCCACAGCCAATACACTGCAGCCCCGCTTCCGCGCATGCGCAGAGCTCTCAGATTACACCTGTGGTGTGCCACAATGCAGCTATTATTGACTAGCAGTGCTCGAGCCGAATGAGGAACGCATGCGCGCACGTGTGCTTGCCGCCGCCGCTGTCAAATCCGGTGATAAACCGCCATCGCGCGCAGCGTCTGCCCCCAGTGACGCATAGCTCGGCCGCGCGAGCGTCGCGGCCAAACTGGAGCTTGGGTTCCCTATTGGTGGTTTTTCTCAACTGTCGCTTTCCTGGTGTGGAACGAAGCATCACCAGGGTGTGGAAACTTCCTCTACCTCGCTTGGCACACTCGGTGACATGCCGATACGTGGCGTCGGCTCCGCATGCGCCATTGGTGGCTGCCGGGTATCACACTGGAAATTATTCACAAACAAAACAGTGCCTTCCCGACGAAATAGGGAGGTCAGGCGGCAGATGAGAAGAGCAGACACCAAGGGGGAGGAGCGTTACCACTTAAGCCCTCCTTCTCATGCAAGCACGATGTGTTCGTGCCCACTTTCAGGTCCGATCGCCGCAGATCCAGAGCGGCCATTCGTTAATTCTCGTTAGAACCGTTTTCCATGGTGTAAAGTGGATCAGCTAAAGGTGGCCTATTTCTAAGTGACCATTGACGGGATGTCGACCTGAAACATTTTCAGCGCAATTTAGCTGCCCAGAAAGGAATGCGATTTTCTTCAACGCACATTTTACGCATATCAATGCTTTATTTGATCTGAATATGTCACGGAATCATAGGCAACAAACTGATAATAAAATTTCAAATATGATCCAGAAGCCCCTTTTAAACCACTTCAAATATATTACGCAACACCGCATCGTTAAAAGAACGCATATCATACAAATCAGCCTAAAAAGAATGACACATATAAACAAGTAAATATCACAGTCATTCAAGTTACTAGAACCAACGCCGGGGTGAACACTACCGCGAAAAGGGAAGCGTGGTCCATAGGTAGCAAAATCGTGCTGGGGAACAAAGGTGCGAAGTAGCACATGCAATACATTTTCGCTCGCTGATTCTGAGCAGATGCAGCGACCGCTGTTTAACTATGAGGCTTCATCAATCCAATGAACGTGTCCATGCTGCAATCTCGAGGGCAGGGAGCGTAATAAATGAAATCGCCACTGGGGACATCCTGTTGCACGGTTTCAACGCAGAGGCGGCTTCGGCGCGTCCAAGTCACCTTGAACGCCTGGCATCGCGATACAGCTAAATGCACATGGAAAGTGTCTAAAGCTGGTAGGTGCAGCAACGTGTCGCTCATCGTATGCAGGACACATTCTTGATAAATGTGAGCGCTTGGAATTATTGTTAGAGCTCGGAGAGACGGCATGGTGGTTTTGCACACTTCAGCGCAAATATCTCTCAAGTCCACATCCAAAGGCCTTAATGTAAGTGATCGTAAGTGCTGATTCACACTTAGCCAAATCACCATATGCTCTGTCAAGCAGCAAGTCACTGGTAGCCAATCGAGTCGGAGATGAACCAGCTTGACCTGCGACAACCAATGCAGGCACCTTCTCTGGGAAATATCGAGCAGGGTGAGCCGCTGTAGTCTCGTTCTTTCGCAAAGCGTCTTCACGGTGTCCCTGTTGAAGGAAACAGAGGGTTGACAAGACGATTCACATTTATAATATTCAGTCCACGTGATGCTGAGAGCGCGCACGTCAAGTTCTTCCAACAATGGGCAAGATGATGCTAGTGCTTCAACAGAATCTGCTATCGTCAAAGCGCACTGTGCGAGCGAAAGGGCTCGAATCTTCAAGAACGTTCCGGATGCCACAATGTCCCTCCAGTCTAATCCACGATCGAAGTGGCAGAAAGTCAGGTTGAGCTCAGTGAGGTTCGTGAAAGCAGCAATTAAATTTAGTAACGACGTCATGCACGCGGTTCCAACTGGGTGAACGATAGCATAGTTTTCAGCCGGGTCTCGTCGTGGCAATGGGGCAATTGTCAAAGACCGATACCAAAACCACCACGACCTTTCAGCCAGTTCTGACAGCATCTCCAGTGAATTATTGTCCTTTTCAATTGCCAAGATCAACTGTTGTTTCGGCGATTGCAGTGCCTGCGAGTTATAAATGTTCTCAAGGTAGACACATGTGCCTGTGACATCCGGCGTCATGCGATAGGTGACATTGCCTGAAATTGCTGCAGTGATACGGAAGTCAGTCACCTGCAATGCACCAATTGATTCGCTCAAATGCTCAGACCACAGGGCTAATTTCGGAGCATATTGGCAGGTATAAGTAAAGATGGCCAGATGCTGAGGATCAGTGACGAACTTGGCGCAAGTACCGATACTAGTAACATGTCGTCCGCTCGTGTCATGAACATGTAGCTGTCTTAGAAGCGGAGATATTCTTACGATTGTGGCGATGATGCTATAGCTTTTGTCAACACAAGAAACTTCCACGTAAATGCGTTGCAGTTTAGGCATATAATACCTAGCAATGTTTTGTTCTCTAGGAAAATTACATAACTTAGTTGATGGAGAAGGACAGCTTTTTCAGCTCAGGCAGCTTGCTGGATATAGTCTGAACTAGGCGCTGCGGACTTATATGGCAGCTGACGCAGTCTAGCTGAACGAGGTTAGAGAGCCCCGAAATACAGTCCACTAGCCGGTCGGGCGAAGCCATCAAGCAATTTGCAACACACAAGGTCTCGACATTGTCCGCACATATTCGCTCAAGGAAAGCAACCAGCACTTTGTCGTCCGAATGTGGGCTCAGCAGCACATCTCGTGTCATCGCCCTTGACTGCAAAAAATCCACGCTGACGACTTGGCTGTCTTGGAAGGAAAGGAGCGAATCGACGTCAAGTCTGAGCGCAATATTCCACCATAGATAATCATAAAGTCGGGGGCTAGCGGGCTGGGGCAAGACAACAGCCATGTTCGTTCAGGTGTCTCACGGCTTCGACCGACAGGACTGCGCTATACTGAATGCTGAAAAACTAGGCAGTGCCGCCAGGCTGCGGGTGTTTTGATTCTTCCCCGCCCTCTAACCTTGGTTTGGCGCGATCATCATTGGGGCATCACCTAAATCAGCCCTGCTGCATGCGCTGGCGGTTGCCAATGAGATTAAAGCCACGATGCCACGATGAAAACGAGATAACAGGGGGGCAGCAGCAATCAGTAGCGAGCGTCTCGCATTGCGTGGGCCGCTGAATATCGCGTTGTACGACTCAACGTCTTCCTTTCGCTTCCTTTTTTTTCTTTAAAAAATATATATGAAGCCTCAGACCACAATCGTGCCGTCACTGTCACGTACCGCCTGTGTCCTGTCACGTGTCCGCGCACGGTGCTTGGATCGATGCCCAGCACCTCTCCCAGACGTCACATGTTACAGTGAAATACGCAGAAGCCAACTCGGCACTGGTTGAACTGTTTACTGGGTGAACTTGTGTCCATCATGACAGCGCATTCGTATGACAGTGAAAGCGGTAAGTACGGTCGTCGGTCATGGGGACTCTCGGATAGAGATCTAACGTGTCGGCTTTTATGCATGAGCATACAGAATCGAGTCCGACCACCGGTGGTCACGTGAGTTCGATAATTCACTCCATTAGGTTCGTGCAGGAAGAAAATATTCGCGAATGTTCAGATACATTTAAGTGTGCCACTAAGTCAGGCGATAACGCGTGTAAAAGCTACAGTTGGTGCAACCCGCTCACAACGAAACAAAAAGTAACGTAGGCTGGTCAGTATCGCATCTGTCGCAAGCAAACTTCTGTAGAACAAAGCTGGCGGCAGCCACGCATGCACTCTAAAAACTGGTCAGCGTATCGCAAGAGTAAAAAAGCCGAGTTACTCTTCAGAGCGTTCTCTTACTCTCGCAAAGCATCGCATAGAGTCATATGCACGTTCACTCTGTACGAAAGGAGAGAGTGAAATGTGCTTATACTCTACCTCCATCTGAGAGAGTGGAATGCCCGTATACTCTTTTGGCATGACAGAGTAGAACGCAGTTATACTCCTGCTCCTCATATATAGTATATGTCGATGTGCCGGCGAGCGATGACCACTCATTATTAAGCACACGCACATACAGTAGAGAGCACTGCATTCGTCGCGGGGCTGGATACAATTAATAAAAAAAAGCAGCGTTACCAGCGCCTCCCAGTGCTTTCCGGTGTACTGGAATGCACTGGAATCCAGCGCCTCCCAGTGCTTTTCAGTGTACAGGAAGACACTGGAATAAAGCCTAATATCCGCGTTTTTAGCTTTGGATTTGTGCAGTTAAATAAGCGAATATCACCTCATCGAGTCGGTCTACGATCGAAACTACATTCGAAAGGTTTTTAAGTTCTTCGTATTTCAGTATCCACGTTTTTCGCTCGAACGTCGCGCACGGAGTACACTGCCCATAAGCTAAATGGTCCGTACGGCTAGAGTGCGCTGTTACGGCTGTAGTCGCGGAACGTGGACAATAATGACCGAAAATATGTCCAAGGGCGTGACGAAAACTCCACACAGAGAAATGACTCCATTTCCACACAGAAATGACTAACCGCTTAGCTGGTCAATGCGAATGCCGCACATATCCTCGGTTACGCTAATATTGTTTGCTGAGAAACGGGCCGGATTGACGTTCTGATACCGGGAAGCACAAAACAAAGAAATGAACTATCTTGTGTTTGGTTGTCGCATGTACGGAGATACTCTAACCGGCGTTTCTAAACAAGAAAATGAAGAGAGATCACCGATATGGTCAGTGCAATCAGTGACAACATGAAAGAAAAAGGACGTGCTCGCCATCTCCGAGTGTGGCGTTGTGGTGGCGCGTCGGACTCACAGTTTGAGGGTCGCTGGTTCGAATCTCACTTGCGCGTGTCTTCTTTTTTTTTTCCTCACGTCTTTTTTTTGTCGCAGTGCTCGTTATTATGTCATCATTACGATCTACGCATGAATAAATTCTCAAATGCAATATTAAGGCCATATTTCGCCCGGGTTCTGCGATTTCTTTCTTGAGGTGTACTACTACTCCTTTCGGAGGGGTCCGGCTACTCTGCTTCGGCAAGAGTTATGTTACTCTGTTGAGGTGGAGAACTATAACCCTCTCAGGGGGCATTACTATACTCTGCCTCAAGAAGAGGTGATTTACTCTGGAAAAGAGAGTTAAATATGGGCCAAGAATATACTCTCCCGAAGAGAGTGCCTAGCACTCTCTTAGTTCTTAGAGTGTGGGCCGTGTTTAGGCCAGAGGTGTGCTGCGCATGCACAGAAATTACTATATGACTCAGCCTATTAGCGGGGATCCGCCCATGGACACCACCGAACAACGCGAAATATCAAGAGCTGCGAGGTCGCTGTCTCTACAGTATCCATAAATTTTCCTCACCGCACTAAACAATAGGTCTGCGTTTCCTGTGACTCCGCAAAGACGCGTAGCGGATGCGTCCACCAATACGGCTAAATTAGACGAGAAAATACACGCATTTGAAGACCAGTCTTTAAAGTGCGATGATCATTCGTAAAGACTACAGCCAGGATTGAGGAGCAGATACAAAAGCAAGCGTCATTATGAAAATTGAGCACACCGAATTTGCACAAGCAAAGCAGACGAGACAGTACAAAGGGCTCCCCTTAGTACTGCTTTGTCTGCTTTCCTTGTGTCAATTCCGTGCGTTCAATTTTCATAACTGTTCTATACCGACACGCCTACTCGGGCACCCTTTAAAGGTCTGGATGGGGAGATATAACATACGAAGAAACCGCGAATGGTTAATTCTCCTCGGTAAGCTGCTGTGCCCTACAGACGCAAAAGAGCCTGCCTTATTTACTGATAGCGCCAAGTGACGGGTGGTGAGGCAGTGCCTTTTGAGCCAGTTCTCGGGAATGCTGAATGTGGTGCCGCCGGAGTTAATGTCGTGCATGTAGGATGTGCGGCGCCACCTCGACTTGTCGAAGTAGCATACTGAGGCAGGAAGTTAAAAAAAAATGTGCCCCGTCGCCTAGCGCAAGCGCTTAAAAAAGAGTGGGGAGGCGTTGAAGCAATAAATTCCACTTTTCTCGGAATTTATCGTGTCATTAAATTAGACATTAAATAATAATATCTGGGGTTTAACGTCCCAAAACCACGACATGATTATGAGAGACGCCATAGTGGAGGGCTCCGGAAATTTCGACCATCTGGGGTTCTTTAACGTGCACCTAAATCTAAGCACACGGGCCTCAAACATTTTCGCCTCCATCGAAAATGCAGCCGCCGCGCTCGGGATTCGACCCCGCGACCTTCGGATCAGTAGTTGAGCGCCGTAGCCACTGGACCACCGTGGCGGGGCTTAGCTGTGTCCTTGTGCGTGCTTCTATTGAAAGTTGTTCGGCATCAGGAACTGGGTCAAAAGGAAAATGAACCTGCACGTTCGCCACCGAATCCTATGCGAGCCTGTCGTCGTTCAGAACGAAACAGTGAGCAAGGTAATGGACTTTATTTTGAATGTGGCGTATAAAGCGTTTTAAGCCATCTGATTATACTGGGTACACTGAAGGAAGGCATGTTTTCCGTACAGGAGCGCAGCAGCGGATCTCCGGTCACCGTCACCTGCGGGAGAGTCTCGTGACGTGAGTAGAACCGTCACGCAAAATGTCATACAACGCAAAATTTGAATGCAAAGAAAAGGTTCTGTCTGGAGTTGCAGAAGCATCTCTATTTTGCCGTAGTCAGTGTTGGCCCCTATCACTTGTGATAGGGCCAACAAAAGGGGCCAAAGCGCCGATGAGATACGTACGTGACTGTGCGTGTCCATAGGGAAGTCATGCTGCAGTGAATCATCATGCTACTACTACGCTGTGTCTCTACACTACATTAATTCTGATAGCCTTATCATCGATATTCGCTGTTATATTATGCACTGTTCTCCTCGGTTGAGGCCATACATAGACTTCCGTAGCGATTCCCTAAGGCTAGTCGCTCAAAGTTATGATCTACAGTCGTTTGACAGGAATGGGAATCACGCGTAATGCATGTTTTCTATGGGATGGGATAACAATGTTTCGTTCAAGCGCAGCTCTATCTTCACATTGCCGTTTTTGGCTTTGTTCGGTGAAGCGTGGCTCCACAACGTATATTCAAGTAGATAGTTAAGTTAACCGCGCATCAGATTCATTTGTGTGGTCACGTACACAAGGTGCATGGAAGCGCGGGCCGCTACTTTCAAACTGGTATTTCGCTAAACGTTGGATGCGTTTTCTCGCTTGCGCCGGGCACGCGTAATTATGTCTATATTCTTGACAATTTGTTTTATGTGAACTGCTTTGCAAACATGAGTAGGATGACAACCCAGAGTAGTGGCTATCTACTGTTTGAAACAAACCTTTCGAAGAAATCATGTTGAAACTCTCTCGGTCTCAAAAGGTTTGCATGCATTCGGAATTTGCACCCGTAGTTGCACAAGTGACGTCAGACCGCACGTGATACCACATGTGACGTCATCGACCGGAATACGTTCACGTTATGTTAGCGCAACATGTAACAACGAATACAACACACCGGGCAACATATGCGTCGTCGCCCTGGTGTCCCCGTCAGGGCACCGCCTGGGACAACACGTCAATATTTAGGCATACTTATACAACTTCTCAGTTTCGATAGTTTTTGATAAGTTCCTTTAAAAGCTCAAACAGGAAAGGAAAGTGGGTAGCAAAGAAACCTAGCTGGTAGCAAGGGGGTACACGTGATCACCTAGTGGCATAGGGTTTCGCGCAATGTTATAGGGGTACTGACGAAAACTTTTGCGGCTGAGATAGCCTGCGGGCTATCTCAGCCGCTCATCTCGAAAGGTGGCCCCATGAGGTTCTGTAAAGGCCCCTGGGCGCACCTTAACCCACCACAGCCTTGGTGAAATAGTTGAGCATCCGCCGCAGCTGTGGGAGGCAGAGAATTGCTGCCGCCGGGTACCTACCGGTAAAATAGGTACAAGCGCACTTCCGGCCTGGTGCTCGGAAAACATAGTTCATATTCGCTTGGGAGGGCACTGCCCCTGTGGGAAATTGGCGGCATGGGACCGCCAGACCTAAAAATAAGGTCATCCTCTTTTTTTTGCCGTTAAGATGCGTATACCACCTGCCAAATCCCAACTGTAAATATCGTTTTGGAGATAATTTATATGAATTTTGAAGTTCGCGTGCGCAATCCAGTGCTTTACGCCACACCTCGCGACATTGACATCATTTGAGGAGACCAGAAGGTGACCCCCAACTACCGAGACGTCACCACTGCGCTCGAGCTCCCAGCAAGCGCAGCTAGTATGATTACGTCTCAGTCGCCACTGAGCTTTTTCTACGCTTGCGCTCGCAAGTCCGGGCCCGCGGCGAACGTGCAGAAAGCGTGGAATCCTTGAGAAAGTCGTTGCCACCAGACGACGATGATGACGACGATGACGGCACAGCACATGCGGCAGGCGAAAGAACGCCAGCAGGCGATGCAGGCAGCGCGGAAGTGCGTCACAGTTTTTTGTGCTGTTTCACATGCTAGATGACGCTAGCTGAACCGGGCGGTCTGTCGCTCTAGGAGCTCTCCCAAACCGAAACTGAGACTGCAGTTGGTAACAAAACTGACTTTAATAATTTATCTGTAGCGCGCTGCAGCAAGCGATGTGCCTTGTTATGAATAATAGGCCCCCAGAAACATATTACAGCAATCAAACGCGTTCCCGGAAACTGGCCGAGTCTGTCCTCAGCACAGAATTCTTTGAAAGCATTATTGCGTTTTTTTGCGCACAACTGGTCTTAGAGACAGACTTTAAGCGGCGTCATATTCTCCTTTCCTTTCTTCCTTCCCTCGCTCTTTACTGTTTTTTGTGATATCTCTTTCCTATCACCTTTTGTCCCCCTTACCGCTACCCCCAGCACAGGGTAGCCAGCCGGTCTAAGAACTGGCTAACCTCCCAGTATTTCCGCGTGTTTCCTTTCTTTCGTCCTTCCTCATTAAGTTGCCAATTTTCTTGTTTTGTTACACTCGCTTCTTCCAAATTTTATATTTGACAGACAGCATGACCTTTATCTCATTTCATTGCTCAGGTAGGCCCGCAATAGCGTCGGGCCTTCTATCAATGTAGGACAGATAGCAAGGAGCTAAGCTTATCTCGCCTATTTTCCTGCACCCTTAATTGCAGTTCTTGCATCCACAATTAACGCACCGCCACGTGTCCCTACTCTCTTCCTCTTCCCTACTCCTAAATCCTCTTCCCTACTCCTAAACGTGCTCTGAAGCCCAGCCTGCAGAGTCCCGAATGAAAGGGTACTCACATTCAGCACACTTCAACCGACGGCAGCCATTTGGCAAAGCCGTGTTGCAGGGGCGACATGCACCACTCGCAGATATTGTGACAAAAAAAAAAAAGGACGAGACAATGCACTCGTGACAAGAAGCAACGCTGCACCCAGGTGTCTGTGTTGAAAAAAAGATAGCGACAAGAAGCTTGAGCTTAAAATAGCGATGTCACTGTTGAATGCTGGAATGACAACCATGAACTGAACAGGCCAGGGTTCCAACAAGGAAAACAGCGTTCATTGCCCGTTGGTTACGGGCTAACGGTTACATCACGAATAAGGTGATAGATCATTGAGCGGTACGTTTTAATCAGTTGTGCGCACATGCGCACTAACGGCAGTCTGGTTATCAGGTGCGCTATCGCGAACACACTTCCTCTGCTTTAATTATGAAGCTAATATTTCACATTAGCTCTAAAAACCAATCAGGTGGTCGGGAGTGGGAAGTGTCCGTCAGCGACATCATTATACGTAGCTAGTGAAGGCGAAACACTAGCTGTAGGCAATGAAGGTGCTAGGTCCGGTTCGGTCTCGCTCTGTGACCAGACGGGGAAATCATCGTCCTTCACGGCGTTTTCGGCAAGCACTATCGTGCCTTGAAGTAGGTCGTTCTTGTGGCGCCGCCACTCCAAGCATCCTGCAAGAGCAGATGCTCGTAGTCTGAAAGACACTGGTTCGCTTGGAGCAAATCACCACCGCTGGCATTCATTTGGGCTGTCCGCTGTAACTGCGTGCGAGATCATGGTCCCAAACAGTCACTTCGCGCACATGACAATGTTGGTTCACCGCATATCTGAACTGTTTGTATGCCACCCATTTCCCCCAGGGTGGGTTTGAGCATATCATTGCGGGTGCGCAAGCGTTGCCCGAACAAGTTAGCTCGTGCCTCGTGCGTCGTAGCGTGGGGCGTGTTCCCAACTTCCGATAAGCGAGCAGGAACTTGTAGAGCTTTACCTTCAATAGTTGACGCGCGTCTTCCTTCCGTAGGGCGTTCTTCAGGGTTTGTACACACCTTCCGCGAGTCCATTGACGCTAGGATTGTAGGGCGCTCTTCGCTCGTGCCGGCCACTCATCTACCTTATGAACTGCTTGAAATTCTGTGATGTGAATGGTGGACTGTTATACGACACAATTGTTTCAGGGAACCGAAAACGAGCGAAAACATGTCGTAAATACTCGACTGTGGCATCTGTAGTATTCGAATGCATCAGAAAAACTTCTGGTAACTTCGAGTGAGCATCCACCACTCTGAGAAACATTGAATGTTGAAATAGTCCTGCAAAATTTATGTGTATGCGCTGCCACGGCGCTGAGGGCGCAATGAATGTAGTCTCTTCAGTTTCCTGCGTTTCACCTTTCACACCTCGCAGCAGCAAACGGGAGCAAAAATCAGCTTCTGCGTTATCGGCTGACTTCTTATAAAGAAGGTCCCATGAGTATGGCGACAGTATCACAGCCCAACGCTGTAGTCGCGTAGCCACAATAGACGGGATGCCTGTTGTTCGCCCCAAAATTTGCTGTAACCACTTATGATCAGTGATTAACCTGAATATCCGGTCATAAATATAGCAGTGCAACTCTTTTATGCCAAAACATTATGGCCAATGCCTCTTTTTCAAGCTAGCTATATTTCTTCTCTGCCTCGGACAGCGTGCGCGAAGCAAAAGCCACCGGCCTAGACTTGACCTCCTCCAAAACATGGGACAGCACTGCATCTACCCCATGCTGCAATGTGTCACAGGCCATAATTAACAATTGATGAGGTTTAACGTCCCAAAACCACGATATGATTATCGAGAGACGCCGTAGTGCAGGGGTCCGGAAATTTTGACCACCTGGAATTTTTTAACGTGCGCATAAATCTAAGTACAGGGGCCTCGACCATTTTCGCTTCCATTGAAAATAAGGCCGCCGCTGTCGCGATTCGATCCCGCGACCTGCGGGTAAGCAATCGCGCACCTTGACCACTAGACCACCGTGGCGGGCGCGTCATAGGCCAGCTTCAACGGTCTATCCGGGTCCTAATAAGGCAGAACCCGCAGAGATGACAGCATTCATTTAACTTCTTTGAACGTGAAAGGTCACAGTGCACATAGACAGGGACGAACGAAGGACACACAAGACATGGCGCTGATATGTGTGTTCTTCCTTCGTCCCCGTCTATTTGCGCTGTAACTTTTCATGATGCTGTAGCAACTAGCCCACCAAGCCATCCTCGTGTACTTCTCTCAACGATTCTTGGCAGCAGTCGCCCCAGCGCATAGGAGCATCCTTCCGTAAAAGCTGGTAAAATGGCGCTGCAACTGCTGACAGATTAGGCGCAAACTTTCCATAATAGTTCACGACACCTAGGAAGGACTGCAGTTGGTGCGTGTGATGTCGGTGTCGTAGCGTTTATGAATGCTTCAATTGTGTACGTTGACGCAGATATTTCTTCTGAACAAGTTTCCTGCCTCAGGTTATTTTGGAAAAAAAACACATATTTCTTCTTTTTTTACGCTGATGTCTCGCTCAAACAAACGTTTCAAGAGTGCCTCTAGGTTTATGAAGCGTTCTTCAGTGGTTATTCTTGTGACTAAGATGTCATCGAGATAACAACAAACTGCACTAAGGCCCCTTAGCATTGTGTTCAATATTTCCTGAAAAATATCTGGCACTGACGCAATACCGAATGATAGCCTGTGGGATGTAAACAGCTCCTTCTGCGTCGTCAAAGTGAAGCACTTCTTTGGATCTTGCGACATGAGTACTTGTTGGTATGCCCTGTTGAGATAGATCTTAGTAAAAAGCATCTCCCCGGCTAACGCAGCCAATAGATCATCGATTTCAGGCAGCGGGTAGTGTGTAATGTCCAATCAGGGTTTTATCGTTGCCTTGTAGTCACCACATAGCCGTATGCTGCCATCTTTCTTTATCACGGGGACGGCTGGCGTGGCATACTCCGCTGTATTCATGCACGGCTGTGAGTATTTCTAGTTCAACCAGTTTTACATCTCGGCTTCTACCGCTGACTGCAGTGCGAATGGCACATTCCTTGCTTTAAAGAACCTCGGCCAAATATACATCGGGTGAACCCAGATAGGCATAGTTAAGACAACACGTCCATCTCAACAAGTGCCTCGTTGGTCTTGCAGCCACCAGTATCACAAACAGAGACGAGTGCAGGCAAAGTGTAACGTCATATAGCTTCCGCGTTAGCTGTATGAAAAAAAAATGTCTAAGAGGCAAATAATTGACGTTATAACGAAGCGTAAAACCAGGTCATGAAAGCTTCAGGTTAAATCCAGCAAACAGCACACAGGAATCGGAGCAGTAGGAATAGCATGCCTGGGAATGAAGACATGAGGGACAAGTTTTACATTTTACAGTGCAAACTAGTCCTATGATAGCGTTCATATCAGCTCGTACCAACTAGCCCCTCTTGTTATTCTTTTTTATATGATCGGGAACTAAACAGCGCCGCCAAACACGGGACGGAGGCTAAAAGACGAATGAATGTTTTTAACAAATGGAGGTGGCTATATGAACGACGAACATCCCGTCGTGTGTTTGTGAGTCCTGACCTACAAAACTGCACGCACGTTTCTGTGCGACATGATGTCATGCGGCCTCCCTTACAGCCCCTGTATGATAATCCGTTAAAGGTCCTCAATTGCACACCTAAATACTTCCTCCTGCTCATCAACTGCCGGAAAGAGTTTCCGTCGATCATGTAAAACCTGCGCGCTTAGCTCCCAACGCTTCAACAACTTCTGCTCTTACAATCACTCCAGATACTCGCCACATGTATTTCGCAGCTCAACAGTCTGCTCCTGGCCGCCTGTAACATATTGAACGTGCTGCAACAATCCGAACTGTAGAAGACCAAGACAACACGCCAAGCACGAGATGTCTGAGCCTGTTGCTGTGCGCGTCTAAAATGATGGCTTTTGAAATATATAATTTGTTGACTTTTTTGACGTTTCGGCTACGGGCCCGGACTCCGTCGGAACCTTTCTGAGAAAGGCTGGACCTACGGCCGAAGCGTCAAATAAAAACTCTCTATGATATGGCTCATGGTTGCAGCGAATGGGATCCAGAGTTTCGTTCCCAACAGCGCGTTCTGGCGAGGGAGAAATTCAAACGTACTAGCATACATAACAAAACGGGGGCGCGAATAAAACGGCACACAAGAAAAGATTGACACAGGACGACGCGCTACTAGCAACTGACTTCTTTATTCAGGAAAAAAAAAACATATTAAAGACGCAGTTAGATAAGATTAAACCCAATGAGTCGACATAAAAAGATTAAAAACTAGAGCTGAGTACGAATCACCTCACATGTCGTTCCAAAAAGGGATATCTCACCCTGCTGCAGATTAATAGAAGGATGACTGATGCAAGTCGGCCTCCCCTTCCCGATATGGGAGGCCTCTATTATCTCCCTCTCTGTGGAGCCCTTGTGCTTTGCATTACTGTTGTTTGCTCTAAAAGAGGCTTGCATCTACCTTCTTTGCACTATTTACACTCCTTGCAGTACAATGCCCGATGCGTAAGCGGCCTGCCTATCAAAGAAGTGTGGTGCTCACGAAGACGCACATTAAGGCACCTTCCTGTTTGCCCAAATGTACGCCCTGCCGCAAGACAACGGTATTCGGTACACAACGCCACTGGGGCAAGGAACAAATTGTTTCATGTGCTTAATGCTACATCCTCTCTTATCGCATCCTCTCTTATCGAATCGTTGAGTTTGATCTGATTGAACTGCGTTTTAAATATGTTTTTTCCTGAATAAAGAAGTCAGTTGCTAGTAGCGCGTCGTCCTGTGTCAATATTTTCTTGTGTGCCGTTTTATTCGCACCCCCGTTTCATTATGAAACAACACCAACTCGCCCACCTTTTTATTATACTGAGCATACATTAAGTTCCTGCTCATCAGACGCATTAAGGAGCCCTCAGCAACGGCGTCCCCTTTCACACACTGCGTAGTTTCGGCCTCTTATGCCATGCAGGTTCACTTGGGCAAACCTGATACTAACGTGTGGTTTGGCACCACGTGTTTCGTCTTCATATGTCGTTTGGTTTATGCTGTGAAACTGAACTAGAAAAGAATTCGCGAAAAAAAAAAGAAATCTTTCCCGCTCCTATACGGTGGAAAGGCAGCTTTCATTGCGAAAAAAATCAGGAACTATTTCAGTGAAAGCAGCGTTCGTCAAACGGAAGTGTTCCAAGCAGTGGATTGAACAACGAGTTTTTCAGATACGCTCACAAGTGTTTTAATGCGAAGCATTTCATAGCGCCTCTGGCAGAGCGTTTCTAGCTACGTATTATCTATCTATCTATCTATCTAGCCGCCTAATCTGGGTGCTCTCAATCGCCTCCTTAACTTTGTGTAGACCAAACTTTGCACGTGAGGGTAAGAGGATTTGACGAGATGACTACCGGGTCATGACATGAATAACGTTCAAATCCTGTCGCGTACGTCGCCAAACCCTTTCCATACCCGTTTTACGGGTTGCGCCACAGGTGATTGACAGTTTATATCTACCCAGGAACGGCGAGAACAGGCATTGGTAACTTAAATGCTAGAGCGTTAAGGAAAACCAATATCGGCAGCGTTGACCCAACGAATGGAAAGAATGAAAATTAGGATCTATATTATTACCAACAGGAATCGAACCCAAGTATTCTGCGTGGCACATCAGGTATTCTACCACTGAGCCACGCCAGGTCTATAAATTGGTTTGGAAACACAGCCTACACAGACGTAATATGGGTGCAACGTCAATGGTGGTTGTGGTGCTGGCTATCTAATTTTACATAAAAAGCAATAAACACTACCATCATACTCCTACGATGTGTACTCCTACGATACAGGCGTCATATCAGATTGACGTCTGTAGTTCCAGTGTTGGCTCCGCTTTTATAGCAGTCTTAATAAACGTTACGTTTGTATTCCTATGATTCAGCAAGCTATATTGAAGCATTGCTCGACCCCGGAGGAATACATTAACGAAAGTTACATATGATATCCACATCACCGCATCGTAAAGTGCACTTCGTCCACCAGAACGACGTAGTGTCCTCTTCATTTCTTACGAGGCTGGGCGATGGCCTCATGCTGACCGAAGATGATGTCAGATTGATTGACAGCCATTTTGCTAGGCTACGTAGGCCACATGTGCCCAGGTAGTCTCGAATAGGACAAGCACCATCCACTGGTTGGTCTACGTAGCACTATCCAGGCCTACCAGCCTCGATGGCCTATACATCACCAACGCGAAAGGTGGCTTCAGGTTCCGACATGTCGCCGGCTCTGTCGACAGACAATTTGTCGACGAAATGACCGAGGCATCCACGAATTCCAACAGCTCTACTATACCACATACTTCACTACACATGGACCCCTCGTCACCACGATCACGACCGGATCCTATAACAAGTCATGACCAGCTGCTGGTGCTCACTGATCACGGTGATGATGCCGTTGTTCAAGAACTGTCAAGAACGTCTTGCACACATGCAACGGGTTCGTGAAACATGCGTGTGTTCTCGGGACACGTATAAGCACTTATCAGCTTACCGCTTCTGGTGTTGGTAATACCCACGTTGCCATTGGCAGCGTTACCCAACCGTAAACAACTGGTTATATAACACATATACGGCTCTTCAACATAAATATGTGTGCGTATAAAATTTATACAAATCTTTAGCGTCATTTTGTAACGTGTCGCTCAGTAAAAAAAGTTACGCCACAGTCACCTACCCGCCGCATGCTTCGCATAACATCGACTCCCACGATACGTGGATCTCCGAATTTTTTATTTTATTAACCTGAATTGCTCACGCGTGTGTCTATATTATTACATATTGACTACATTATTAACAGTGTTGTTATTTACCATTTTTAATAATATACCCAGCTTTCCTGCGGAGCGTTGCCTCTTAGATTTAATGAGTGCTCATCATCAATGATTGCTTCCATCGCACATTAAGAACACTTTTGCCCCTTTGCTTTCTATAGGCGTACGTGACATCATAAAGGATGACAACGGTTTCCCGTCGCCCATGGCATCTTTGAGAATTACCGACCGCAGAAGGGAATAGGACATCTTCCCGAGCCGAATACCGGAGGATACTCAGACCTGGCAGCTACGCTGTCGAGGTGCGTTACGTTAACCCACATGTTCCTTTAATGGTTCAGAATTCATTCCTGGCTTTAGCTAAGTTTTCGACCTGGCATTTTCAGATACAGTTGCTGAATGCACTAGAGTCATATTCGGCGAGACGGAAGTGTCACCCGCCATCAGGTAAGAGAAACTGTAGCATGGCGACCGTCCCGAATGCACTCCGACTGTGCGAGTCGCAATTGCGGTAGAGGCGCATTACAGGGTACAGACTTCATTTGCACGCCAGATTTGACATATAAGGTCTGTGTATAGAGATTGTTCTTCCTGGCAAATGGTGACCGAAAAACTGCGCCGCCAGGTGCGTGAAAGCCGAACGCCTTTGCGATTCATACGAAGCAAAGGAACGTAATGATGAAATGAACAGACTTTTTTAATTTTTCTCTTTACATTTCGCTCATTAGAGGCGTAGGATAAATTCATCAGAACATCGCGTGATTTGCTGTGCTGAACGAAACTTCGCCTCAGTTGATGGTGTCCCAGTGTGCAGCCGACAAGGACCACTGTCGGAAGTGGGGGAGAGTGGGGCTCCGCCACCCTAACTTTTCTCAGTGAGGGGGCTAGAGCACCCCTTGCCACCCCCCTCCCCAGTAGATACGCCTATGGATGTAGTCTCGCAGATGAAGCCAACTACCGCCTAAGAGACGGTGTCAGACATTCGACTGCGGCCGACAGCGCCACGTTTACGCCACCTCTCTTGCGCCGCACATTTGCTGCGAAAACAGCCGCATTTACAAGCGTATCCCTTGCACGCTATGCATTCTTCCGTAGATCAATGATTGAACATAAACGGGCCAGGAATCGTTTACCTTCCAGTAAAACAGCGCTAGCGAAAGCAAAGGAACGATACCTGCGCAGGGCGCACCAACAACTGAACGTTTAGTCAATAGATGCTAAGAATAAGTACTGGAAGTGCACGAATAAACAAAAGATAAGAAAATACATGAGCTTCAAATGGTCACTCCTACCGTGCGTGCGGAAGAGGTACTGTACGGAATCAGACGTTTTTCTCTGAAAGCATAGCAGATGGTATGATGGCACAGGACTCACCGAGATTTTTATTCCACAGGGCTCCAACCAGCGTCCCTCTTAACCTGCCACTTTACTCCCGCCATTCCTACAAATTTTCTTCAAGTTGTGCGAAACAGAATAGTATGTGTGGAATAGCGGAGACATTCTTTGTGCGTTCTTGTGTACGTGTCATCCCTCTTCTTTCTGCTCCTGTGTTTTCGCTGGTGCTGTTTTACTGCAAGTATGAACCAACCGGCCCAAAATAAGTCTCGACCTTTTACTTCCGTACAGAAATGTAATAAAATGGCACCAACCGAACCTTGACTCCGGTGCCATTCTCGTCATTTGGGGAAGTTTAGACAGGGCACCGGAAACTGAGCACGAGTTTCGGTTTCAAGTAACCTGCGCGCTCGTAGCGGTTGCCGGGCATCCTAAGATCTGGTTGAACGAAGGCCGATGTGGATGTTCGCATTTATTGTCTTTAAGAGTTTTTACAAATAAAGAAATTTGATTGAATTGTAAAGAACTCTTGTTTGGTTTATTTGAATATTTTTATTTCTTATTTTGTGAAATTTAACTTGAGCGAAGCGCGGGAACTGGTTCACTTGTGTTCGTAGCGCTTGCCTCCGCTCACTCTTGCTACTCGCTCAGCGATATCACAAATTGGATCGCACTCGGCTATCCTCGGTCGGTTTGAGTGCTAAGTATGAATACGAGAAAGATAACACATCTGATGGGGATTGCATTGAACGGAAGCCGCAGGAAGCCACGTCGAGGAGGCCAAGCGAGTACTAGACGATGATGGCTAAATCGGGGCATCACATGTTTTGCGCGGCTCTGTGGTTTGTTAACCCATTGATTTCCACTACCGAGAAGGTTATTTAGGTTTCCTAGTGACAGCGGGTGAGCACAAGTATTTGGGTCCATTATTACAGCAGGCATTCAATTTGCATGAGCACATGAATAAATCCAGTTCTCTGCAAGCGTGACTGGACTGACATAAGCGCATTGTCGCTAGACCAATTCGTCATGACGACAGCCTACCTGTTGCCGGCAAATGAAAGGCTTGAATGCGTGTTGGTTAGGCGACAGTTTGTTAATCTCGTAATTTGGGCATGTAGGTCAAATGAAGTGAAGCAATTATAGGCTCCTTCCAGTTTATGGAAATGCATCTAGCCACTTTAAACCTTTGTTGGCCTTTAGGTCTAATACTGTCACTGAAATACATGTAATGGACTCACTGATGCTTTGAGAAATTGTTTAACAGGGAATGTCTCGACAAGTGGTCTTTTCTTCGTCAAGGCAATGCTGCCGCCCTGACGATGACATCTTCTTGAAACATTGCCTCCAGCGGCATTCCATTTTCAATGATTTCTCATCGCTTCAAGGCTCCACCTTACCCTGAACTTGTGTCTTGTTTGGTACTCAAGTTCTGCAAGAAAATTATGTGCGCCGCCATAATAGGCGTGAATGAGTCAAATACGACGTGGCCTGCTCGTGATTGTTAATAATTTTCGCATTGGTTCGGATATTCTGGGTTCAATGTTTGCTCAGTATGTACATATTTCAGATGCAAATTAAAGCTGCTTTTGCTGATTTACACTTTCACACTACGTGTATGTCTGTTTTTTTTAGTACGATTACATGTGATTAAAAAAAAGATTTAAATTTTACTTGGTTGATCGAGTTTTCTTTTCTTGAAAAATCGGTCAGGTTTAGTTTGTCCACTTCACAATACACGAACAAAGTTAAAAACATCGTTAAGAAAATTTAACGAATTGCCGCGTCTCCCGAGCGGCCAGCGGACCTGCAAGATAGCACGAACAAATTCCGCTTGCATGCCAAGCGGGAAAGGAGGGCTTCCTCGGCAACCCCCCTCCTGTCGGACACCCGCTTCCTGTCGCGCCCTTTCCCTCTGTTTGCAGACGTCACCACTGACGTCATGAAAAAAACGTTTTGTTTGCAAATTATTTCTAGCAGATACCCGACAGCCGCCAGTGGTGGAACCGGCGCTTCCGCAGCGTATCAGTATACCAGAGCGCGTCTCATGAGAGGTATTGGCCGCGAGATCGAGAGGAGTCGCCGCCTGGCGGCTACTGGCCGAAGCGCGCTCGGCTGCATGCGCATTGTAATAAAATCAGTGAGTGCGACTTTAGAGAGGGCTGTGTATTGGTGTCGTACCCTTCGTTCGCCAGAATCGTTTCAGTGTTGGTGCCGCTTTCTGGTTCAAGCGCGTCCTAAAGTGTGCTTGGCATAGCCCAGAAAATTACACCACCTCCCGCTAAATGAGACGATGAGGTGATGCGAAGCCGGAGCACTTGCACGATCGCGTTCCGTTGGCGTTCGCTGGGCATGCTACCGACCTCGCGTCGTGGAACGCGAAGAGGAACACTTCGCGCGTCGTGTCTTCCCCCTAGCCTGGCCGTTAATTCTCACAGGGCGCTCGGGGAACGTCTGCAGGCGCGCGAGAGAGAGGCAGCGTAGGAGAGGAGAGAGAGGGGGAGGGGACGCACATGCGCCGGCCCTCAACGCGGCGCTGCGCAGGAGAGAATTTCGGCTTGTCGAGCCCGCATTTCAGAGGAGCCAATCGAGGCAAGCGCTGGACTGAACGCGCGCAGCGCTCTACTGTTTGAAGGATAGGAGACTAGAGGAGGAGAGTAGGGTATCCACCGTGAGAGCAGAAGCGAGAACGCAGGAGAAGCGCAAGCAGGTGCTGGTAGAGAAGTGAAGAGAGTAATACGCAGCTGATGGAGAGAGGGAAGGAAGAGAGTCGCGCATGCGTAGTGTGAGTGCGGACAACACTGCGTGCGGATTACCACACCGCCTTACATACCCCCAAGCAAGGGATACTTCGCATCTAAAACATGAGGAGCAATAAATAGCGTGTGAAGGCTCCGTTTCAGCGACTCGTTGGTAAACAAAAACGAGGCCCCAGGTCACGCACTTTCGCGTTGTTGTCGTGTATAACTGCGGCACTGTAGTTGATTGGTTATGCGATGAGCTTTAGTTGTGCTTAAGATGTCTTTTTATTGCAGTGGTCCCGCTACAGTGAAATATTTCTATCACGCGAAGTCTGACACTACGGTACACAAACTGTCCCCTAAAAAAACAGACAATGGAATGACATGGCAGTGATAAAACGGAGTTGCCGTGCGCAATTTTAACTTGGGGCGAAATTTATGCAGAGCCACCTGTGTGCTTAGATTTATGTACGCTTTAAAGAACCCAAACGTTCGAAATTGATCCCGACGGCGTGCCTTACATTTCTGTCGTATAATTTCACACAAAACCTCATCCTTTTTTTTACATTATCTTGAGCGTTTGTGTGGAGTTGTTAGAAATTGGTGGAAGGCAGTAGACATTATTAGTTTGAAAAAAAAAAGAAAATACACTTATTTCATAAAATAACCGGACCTTTGTTGCATCACTGTCGTGCACGTCATCAATCGATCAAAGCTCTGTGCTAAGCCCTTACCTTTTTATTCTGTTACTGGAGCAAGAACAAGTGCGTACGCGTTGAACGTCTCCGTGGCGCTAAAGCGCTGTCAATCACGTAGCTTTCCTGACTAAACTTATGAACTGTCGTACGTCATGAAGAACTGAACAATAAAAAAAATGCGTATGCGTATTCGCGCGACCAGTGCTATTGATCTCATTGCACAGGAACATGGGCTGGTATACAAATGAACAAAAAGTGAACACTTAAGTAGTTCAATCGTGCTACAGCAGTGGGCAGTACACAGAACACAAGCAAAACACGTACAGAGAAAACAACCAAAAACGTCACATAGTGCGTAAGCGCAGACTGTCATTCAGGGCGAGCATCACGTTCATCGGCAGACTGCGCTTCTCTCACTACTAATAGTAACGTTGGATGATCTTTATGCAGCGATTCAACAATGAAGAGCGTATATATTACCAGTAAGCTGCAATGAACGCATTTTATTCGACGACCATTGGCTCGCCGACGGCCCCTCCACAATAACGCGGCGACGGTGCTGCCAGCTATAGGTCGATCTCGCGGCCAATAGGGAGTTTCTGCCCCCTGGTTTAGACTTGCCGGTCGGTCAGTGGTGTCTATCTTCTCATAATTGTTCGTCGTTGCGCGACAACTGCCGGCCACTATCGAGTGCGCGCACAATGAGCTTAAGCTGCGCATACTCAAAGCTTGAATCAAGAAAGGTGAAAATACCGGGTTTAAGGATCGTTCACACTGGGGAATCCACCGTCTGCAGCGACTAGAATTATCGTGCTGCCGAAATTCAACATCGTCCACACTGCTTGCCAACCACGCCGCCGAAACGAGGTAGAGCGCCATCTGCCGTTTAAAGCACTAACCAAAAACCAGGCGCCAAATATCCCGGATGTTCTCACGGCTCTCCGCTCGCGTTGTGTTCAAGCGTCGTTATGCTTAATCTCAAAGGGGAGCCGAGTTGTACTGCTAGTACTGCGGCAGCAGGCCTAGAAAACCGCCATAAAATTGCTTTTTTCCGGCGATACATGACTAACAGAAACGTACATTCGCTGAACAAAACAACGATGCAAACAGAGATAACGCTACCTGCGAGATCGCGGCATGGTGTATTGCAAAGAGTAAGCCGAGATATATTGCTACTCGTGACAACAGTCATTGTACTTCACTTGATGCTCGTCGAAAAGAACAGGGTGCTGTCGGAATTCGCTGTCGCTACGTGTCTCGATGGCTGTGACATGGCAAGCACGCCGGCATTTTTCGAATTTTCACCTCGCGCTCTGATTGGTTCACGGTGAGGGAGTCCGGCGGCAGCTGCCGCAACAATGGCACCAATCGGCGCGTAAAGCGCTGTTCCGCCAGATCTGGCTTCCGCCGAACTGGCTTCCGCACCGCACTAGCCGCCGAATGTCTCAGTTCGAAGGCACCTTTAAGGTTGGACGGGTAATCGGAGTACCTCCTAGATTGGTCCACATTTCGTAATGACGGACTACACGTAGCAACGCTCGAAAAATTCTGGCTCTGAAGCGACCTTCTTTTAGCCCATCACCCAGCACATAGCGACGCGCAGAAGATGCTTCATAAAGGTGCGGCGCACGCTGATTATGCTCGATTGAACATGCTGGCGAAATACAGATAACGAGCGTGCACGCAGCTCTGAGATTTCTTCCACACTATAGCCGACGACTAGAGTGCGAAGCAGGCGGCAGCGGCGGAACCCGAAAACATCCGCACAGATTTGGTATGTTCCGGCGACGAGCCCTATCGGCCTCGGATCGATTTCTTTTTAAGGGAGGAAGCAGATCCTTTTTCCGCTTAACCTGAAGATGCAGTAGTATGAAAACATCCGGGTGCAATTTGAAAATGGCGGCAATATGTCAGCGGCTATTACCGACGCAGCCACAAATAGCTTCCTGCTACACGACAAAGCTCAAAGCCTCCACATGAACGCGTTTCTCGAGAGTCTGATTTGAATCAAGACCGCCGACGAGACGGGAATCAGCAAGAGGTGCAGCCGTAGTGCGTTGGCGTGTCCCAACATTTCTCGCTTTTGCAAACTGGACGAAACCACCACCGCCACTACATATTTGTCTCCTGCCGTAGATCTCCAGAGGACAACAGGTTGAAAATGTCAAAACTGTTTGTTTTCCCATGTTCTGCATACATAGCTGAAAATGGTAATAAAGTGCTCAAAATAGAGGAGTAGTGACGCGCATTACATTCTATATTACCGAGCAGTAGCTACAAATGGCGAAAGCGGTGGCAAAATTACTAGAAAGTGGCGTCACTGCGCTTCATCGAGCGGCGCCACTGCTCTTATCGCAACTGCGAATGTCCACGGCCAATACACTGCAGCCCCGCTTCCGCGCATGCGCAGAGCTCTCAGATTACACCTGTGGTGTGCCACAATGCAGCCATTCGTTAATTCTCGTTAGAACCGTTTTCTATCGTGTAAAGTGGATCAGCTAAAGGTGGCCTATTTCTAAGCAACCATTGACGGGATGTCGACCTGAAACATTTTCAGCGCAATTTAGTGCCCAGAAAGGAATGCGATTTTCTTCAACGCACATTTTACGCATATCAATGCTTTATTTGATCTGAATATGTCACGGAATCATAGGCAACAAACTGATAATAAAAATTTCAAATATGATCCAGAAGCCCCTTTTAAACTACTTCAAATATAATACGAAACACCGCATCGTTAAAAGAACGCATATCATACAAATCAGCCCTAAAAAGAATGACACATATAAACAAGTAAATATCACAGTCATTCAAGTTACTAGAACCAACGCCGGGGTGAACACTACCGCGAAAAGGGAAACGTGGTCCATAGGTAGCAAAATCGTGCTGGGGAACAAAGGTGCGAAGTAGCACATGCAATACATTTTCGCTCGCTGATTCTGAGCAGATGCAGCGACCGCTGTTTAACTATGAGGCTTCATCAATCCAATGAACGTGTCCATGCTGCAATCTCGAGGGCAGGGAGCGTAATAAATGAAATCGCCACTGGGGACATCCTGTTGCACGGTTTCAACGCAGAGGCGGCTTCGGCGCGTCCAAGTCACCTTGAACGCCTGGCATCGCGATATAGCTAAATGCACATGGAAAGTGTCTAAAGCTGGTAGGTGCAGCAACGTGTCGCTCATCGTATGCAGGACACATTCTTGATAAATGTGAGCGCTTGGAATTATTGTTAGAGCTCGGAGAGACGGCATGGTGGTTTTGCACACTTCAGCGCAAATATCTCTCAAGTCCACATCCAAAGGCCTTAATGTAAGTGATCGTAAGTGCTGATTCACACTTAGCCAAATCACCATATGCTCTGTCAAGCAGCAAGTCACTGGTAGCCAATCGAGTCGGAGATGAACCAGCCTGACCTGCGACAACCAATGCAGGCACCTTCTCTGGGAAATATCGAGCAGAGTGAGCCGCTGTAGTCTCGTTCTTTCGCAACGCGTCTTCACGGTGTCCCTGTTGAAGGAAACAGAGGTTTGACAACACGATTCACATTTATAATATTCAGTCCACGTGATGCTGAGAGCGCGCACGTCAAGTTCTTCCAACAATGGGCAAGATGATGCTAGTGCTTCAACAGAATCTGCTATCGTCAAAGCGCACTGTGCGAGCGAAAGGGCTCGAATCTTCAAGAACGTTCCGGATGCCACAATGTCCCTCCAGTCTAATCCACGATCGAAGTGGCAGAAAGTCAGGTTGAGCTCAGTGAGGTTCGTGAAAGCAGCAATTAAATTTAGTAACGACGTCATGCACGCGGTTCCAACTGGGTGAACGATAGCATAGTTTTCAGCCGGGTCTCGTCGTGGCAATGGGGCAATTGTCAAAGACCGATACCAAAACCACCACGACCTTTCAGCCAGTTCTGACAGCATCTCCAGTGAATTATTGTCCTTTTCAATTGCCAAGATCAACTGTTGTTTCGGCGATTGCAGTGCCTGCGAGTTATAAATGTTCTCAAGGTAGACACATGTGCCTGTGACATCCGGCGTCATGCGATAGGTGACATTGCCTGAAATTGCTGCAGTGATACGGAAGTCAGTCACCTGCAATGCACCAATTGATTCGCTCAAATGCTCAGACCACAGGGCTAATTTCGGAGCATATTGGCAGGTATAAGTAAAGATGGCCAAATGCTGAGGATCAGTGACGAACTTGGCGCAAGTACCGATACTAGTAACATGTCGTCCGCTCGTGTCATGAACATGTAGCTGTCTTAGAAGCGGAGATATTCTTACGAATGTGGCGATGATGCTATAGCTTTTGTCAACACAAGAAACTTCCATGTAAATGCGTTGCAGTTTAGGCATATAATACCTAGCAATGTTTTTGTTCTCTAGGAAAATTACATAACTTGGCCACTCACAGTTGATGGAGAAGGACAGCTTTTTCAGCTCAGGCAGCTTGGTGGATATAGTCCGAACTAGGCGCTGCGGACTTATATGGCAGCTAACGCAGTCTAGCTGAACGAGGTTAGAGAGCCCCGAAATACAGTCCAGTAGCCGGTCGGGCGAAGCCATCAAGCAATTTGCAACACACAAGGTCTCGACATTGTCCGCACATATTCGCTCAAGGAAAGCAACCAGCACTCTGTCGTCGGAATGTGGGCTCAGCAGCACATCTCGTGTCATCGCCCTCGACTGCAAAAAATCCACGTTGACCACTTGGCTGTCTTGGAAGGAAAGGAGCGAATCGACGTCAAGTCTGAGCGCAATATTCCACCATAGATAATCATAAAGTCGGGGGCTAGCGGGCTGGGGCAAGACAACAGCCATGTTCGTTCAGGTGTCTCACGGCTTCGACCGACAGGACTGCGCTATACTGAATGCTGAAAAACTAGGCAGTGCCGCCAGGCTGCGGGTGTTTTCATTCTTCCCCGCCCTCTAACCTTGGTTTTGTGCGATCATCATTGGGACATCAGATAAATCAGCCCTGCTGCATGCTCTGGTGGTTGCCAATGAGATTAAAGCCACGATGCCATGATGACAACGAGCTAACAGGGGGGCAGCAGCAATCAGTTATGATCGTCTCGCATTGCGTAGGCAGCTGAATCTAGCGTTGTACGTCTGAAGTTGTCCGTTTCGCTTCCTTTTTTTCTTCAAAAAAAATATATGAACCCCCTGTCACGTGGCCGCGCACGGTGCTTGGTTCGATGCCCAGCACCTCACCCAGACGTCACATGTTACCGTGAAAAACGCAGGAGCCAACTCGGCAAAGATTGAACTGTTTACTGGGTGAACTTGTGTCCATCATGACAGCGCATTCGTATGACAATGAAAGCGGTAAGCACGGTCGTCGGTCATAGAGAACCTCGGTTAGAGATCTAACGCATCGGCTTTTATACATGAGACTGCAGAATCGAGCCCGACCACCGGTGGTCACGTGCGTTCGATAATTCACTCCATTAGGATCGTGCACGAAGAAAATATTCGCGAATGTTCAGATACATTTAAGTGCGCCACTAAGTCAGGCGATAACGCGTGTAAAAGCTAGAGATAGTGCAACCCGCTCACAATGAAACACAAATTAAAGTAGGCTTGTCTGTATCGCATCTGTCGCAAGAGGTGTGCTGCGCATGCACAGAAATTACTATGTCACTCAGCCTATTAGCGGGGATCCGCCCATGGACGCCACCGAACAACGCGAAAGATCAAGAGCTGCGAGGTCACTGTCTCTACAGTATTCATAAATATTCCTCACCGCACTAAACAATAGGTCTGCGTTTCCTGTGACTCCGCAGGGACGCGTAGGGGATACCTCCACCAATACGGCTAAAATATACAAGGAAACACACGCACCTGAAGACCAGTCTTTAAAGTGCGATGATTATTCGTGAAGACTACAGCCAGGATTGGGAAGCAGATACAAAAGCAAGCGTCATTATGAAAATTCAGCACACCGAATTTGCACAAGCGAAGCAGACGAGACAGTACAAAGGGCTCCTCTTAGTACTGTTTCGTCTGCTTTCCTTGTCTCAATTCCGTGTGGTCAATTTTCATAACTATTCTATACCGACACGCCTACTCGGGCACCCTTTAAAGGTCTGGATGGGGAGGTATAACATACGAAGAAACCGCAAATGATTAATTCTCCTCCGTAAGCTGCTGTTGCCTACAGGGCCTATTTACTGATAGCGCCAAGTGATCGGTGGTGAGGCAGTGCCTTTTGAGCCAGTTCTCGGGAATGCTGAGTGCGCCACCTCGACTTGTCGAAATAGCATTCTGAGGCAGGAAGTTAAAAAAATGTGCCCCGTCGCCTGGCGCAAGCGCTTAAAAAAGAGGGCGGAAGCGTTGAAGCAATAAATTGCACTTTTGTTGGAATTTATCGCGTCGACGCTCATCAGCACACAACGTGGGCGAATTCCGGAGATAGTGCAAAAGGCCTTGCGAGACGTTTCTGCCACCTGTCGGAGCTTTGACGAAAAGACCGATATGGCGCGACGTCTGCGTCAAGCCGCTATCGCTACTTTAGCTGTGTCCTTAATAATAATAATATCTGGGGTTTTACGTCCCAAAACCAGGATATGATTATGAGAGACGCCGTAGTGGAGGGCTCTGGAAATTTCGACCATCTGGGGTTCTTTAACGTGCACCTAAATCTAAGTACACGGGCCTCAAACATTTTCGCCTCCATCGAAAATGCAGCCGCCGCGGTCGGGATTCGATCCCGCGACCTTCGGGTCAGCAGTTGAGCGCCATAGCCACTAGACCACCGTGGCGGGGCTTAGCTGTGTCCTTGTGCGTGCCTCTATCGCAATCAATCGGCCCATATTAAATTTCAAACAATTAGTGTAAGGACCATTCAGCGTTATCCACAATTCCTAGTGATATCGTTGAAAGTTGTTAGGAATGAAGAACTGCATCAAAAGGAAAACGAACCTACACGTTCTCCAACGAATCCTATGCTTGCCTGTCGTCGTTTTGAGTGTGGCGTTTTAAGCCATCTGATAATACTGGGTACACTGAAGGAAGGCATGTTTTTCGTACAGGAGCGCAGCAGCGAATCTCCGGTCACCGTCACCTGCGGGAGAGTCTCGTGACCTGAGTAGAACCGTCACGCAAAATGTCATACAACGCCAAGATTTCAATACAAGGACAAGGTTTTGTATGGAGTTGCAGAAGCATCGCTGTTTTGCCCTAGTAAGTGTTGGCCTCTATCACTTGAGATAGGGGCCAACAATAGGGGCCAACGTGCCGATGAGATACGTACGTGACTGTGCGTGTCCATAGGGGAGTCATGGTGCAGTGACTCATCATGCTACGACTACACTGTGTCTCTACACTACATTAATTCTGATAGCCTTATCATCGATATTCGGCCTAAGGCTAGTCGCTCAAAGTTATGATCTGCAGTCGTTTGACAGGAATGGGAATCATGCGTAATGCATGTTTTCTATGGGATGGGATAACAATGTTTCGTTCAAGCGCAGCTCTCTCTTCACATTGCCGTTTTTGTTTTTGGCTTGGTTCGGTGAAGCGTGGCTCCACAACGTATATTCAAGTAGATAGTTAAGTTAACCGCGCATCAGATTCATTTGTGTGGTCACGTACACACGGAGCACGGAAGCGCGGTCCGCTACTTTCAAACTGGTATCTCTCTAAACATTGGATGCGTTTTCTCGCTTGCGCCAGGCACGCGCAATTAGGTCTATATTCTTGACAATTTGTTTTATGTGAACTGCTTCGCAAACATGAGTAGGTGGACATCCCAGAGTAGTGGCTATCTACTGTTTGAAACAAACCTTTTGAAGAAATCCTTTTGAAACTCTCTCGGTCTCGAAATGTTTGCATGCATTCGGAATTTGTACCCGTAGCTGTGCAAGTGACGTCAGACCGCACGTGATACCACATGCGACGTCGTCGACCGGAATACGTGCACGTTATGTTAGCGCAACATGTAATAACGAATACAACACACCCAACACATCGGGCAATATATACGTCGTTGCCATGGTGTCCCCGTCAGGGTACCGCCTGGGACAACACGTCAATGTTTAGGCATACTTATACAACTTCTCAGTTTCGAAAGTTTTTGATAAGTTCCTTTAAAAGCTCAAACAGGAAAGGAAATTGGGTAGCAAAGAAAACTAGCTGGTAGCAAGGGGGTACACGTGATCCCCTAGTGGCATAGGGTTTCGCACAATCTTATAGGGGTACTGACGAAAGCTTTTGCGGCTGAGGCAGCCTGCGGGATCTGTTGCCGTTAAGATGCGTATACCACCTGCCAAATCTCAGCTGTAAATATCGTTTTGGAGATAATTTATATGAATTTTGAAGTTCGCGTGCGCGATCCAGTGCTTTACGCCACACCTCGCGACAATGACATCATTTGAGGAGACCATAAGGTGACCCTCAACTACCGAGACGTCACCACTGCGCTCGAGCTCCAAGTTGGCGCAGCTAGTATGATAACGTCAAAGTCGTCATTGAGCTTTTTCTACGCTTGCGCTCGCAAGTTCGAGCCCGCGGCGAACGTGCAGAAAGCGTGGAATCCTTGAGAAAGTCGTTGCCACCAGACGACGATGATGACGATGATGACGGCACGACACATGCGGCAGGCGAAAGAACGCCAGCAGGCGATGCAGGCAGCGCGGAAGTGCGTGACAGTTCCGTGCGCCATTTGACATGCTAGACGGCGTTAGTTGCATCCGGCGGCTTGTCTCTCTAGGAGCTGTCCCAAACCGAAACTGAGACTGCAATTGGTAATAAACTGACTTTATTTAATTATCTCGAGCGCGCTGCAGTAAGCGATGTGCCTTGTTATGAATATTAGGCCGCCAGTAACATATTACAACAATAAAACGGGTTCCCGGAAACTGGCCGAGTCCGTCCTCAGCACAGAATGATTTGAAAGCATTATTGCGTTTTTTTGCGCACAACTGGTCTTAGAGACAGACTTTAAGCAGCGTCATATTCTCCTTTCCTTTTTTCCTTCCCTTGCTCTTTACTGTTTTTTGTGATATCTCTTTCCTGTCACCTTTTGTCCCTCTTACCCCTTACCGCTACCCCCAGCACAGGGTAGCAAGCCGGTCTAAGAACTGGCTAACCTCCCAGTACTTCCGCTTGTTGCTTCCTTCCTTTCTTTCTGCCTCCTTAACCCATATATCCCCTTCAGGCGCGAATTATGATGCACTGTCTGCAAATGTCTCGAATTCGCACAACATAATGCTAAGGCACTCAATATTACATTCCAAGAAAGAAAATAAACTAATATGTTGTTTTGTGCAAGTTTTGCTAGTTAATCTTAATTAGAGGATAATTGAATATCTAATTACTCTGCAGTCAGTCATGTTCCATTTTTATATAAGAATAAGGAATTTGTTCGCTTAAAAAGCATGCGCAATTTGTTTTTCGTTGTGTTCATTTGGTGCGGAGAAAAATAATACTTATGGCGTTGGTCCTGGAATGCGGCACGTCGAACAACCCGTCGAACATCGAGTACCTTCACCAAAAAGATCGGTTATGGTCATACTTAGAAAACTGAGGTTAAGTCAAGACACGTTGACTATGCAGAAGGTTCAATTGATGCTATGCGCAGTGTATCTTGCCCTTTCTTTCCGACTAGTCCAAAAAAATGGCAAAAACTACTTGCGTCCACATATGTGGACGTTGCGCCTGAAGGGGATATACCCAGTGTCCTACGTATAGGACGCTTCTTTGATGCCCTCTAACACCGCTATTTCTTTAGCTGATCACTAGCGCCACCTACAGCAAATCAAGCAGGCCTCATTCTCAACGTGTGCAAGCCTAGACATTCCTTGCTTTTCATGCTGCCGCGTGGCGACCGCTTTCTCCGGGAAAACGCGTGCTTTCGGTGAAGGATGTCATGGAAAGGAAGAAGTGCACGTGAAATGCTGGCCGCTTTCTCCCGGCGAACGCGTGCTTTGTATGATATACTTAATGGAGATGAAGAAGTGCAATGTCGGTGCGCACTTTAAATGTTTCATGGCTTCCAACATCCGCACATAGCGCCCCTAATGCCCAGTGTCCTATATGTATAGAACGGCTTGAAAAACAGTTTTGTGTTTACCTGGCAGTAAATAAAGAAGTTGTGCTTTCTTTTAAGAGTAGAGGTACACTTTTTGTGAAAAAAAAATATTTGTTTTGTCATTTTTTCTGAGTTTGGGCATGTATGTGTTAAGTTGCCAATTTTCTTGTTTTGTTACACTCGCTTCTTCCAAATTTCATATTTGCCAGACAGCATGACCTTTATCTCATTTCCTTGCCCAGGTAGACCCGCAACAGCGTCGAGCCGTCTGTCAATGTAGGACATATAGCAACGAGCTAAGCTTATTTTGAATATTTTCCTGCACCCTTAATTGCACTGCCTGCACCCACAATTAACGCACCGACACGTGTTACGCTCATCCTCTTCCCTGCTCCTAAACGTGCTCTGAAGCCCAGCCTGAAGTGTCCCGAATGGAAGGGTACTCACATTCAGCGCACTTCACAGGCGGCAGCCATTTGGTAAAGCCGTGTTGCATGGGCGACATGCACTACTCGCAGATATTGTGACAAAAAAAAGGACGAGACAAAGCACTGGTGACAAGAAGCAACGCTGCAGCCAGGTGTCTGTGTTCAAAAAAGATAGCGACAAGAAGCTTGAGCTTAAAATAGCGATGTCACTGTTGAATGGTGGAATCTCGACCATGAACTGAACAGGCCAGGGTTCCAACAAGGAAAACAGCGTTCATTGCCTGATGGTTACGGGCTAACGGTTACATCACGAATAAGGTGATAGATCATTGAGCGGTACATTTTAATCAGTTGTGCGCACGTGCGCACTAACGGCAGTCTGGTTATCAGGTGCGCTATCGCGAACACACTTCCTCTGCTTTAATTATGAAGCTAATATTTCACGTTAGGTCTTAGAACCAATCAGGTGGTCGGGAGTGGGAAGTGTCCGTCATCGACATCATTATACGTAGCTAGTGAAGGCGAAACACTAGCTATATAGGCAATGAAGGTGCTAGCTGCGGTTCGGTGTCGCTCTATGACCAGGCGGGATAACCATCCTCCTTCACGGCGTTTTCGGCAAGCACTGCCGTGCCTTGAAGTAGGTGGTTCTTGTGGCGCCGCCACTCCAAGCATCCTGCAAGGGTAGATGCTCGTAGTCTGAAAGACACCGGATCGCTTGGAGCGAATCACCACCGCTGGCATTCATTTGGGCTGTCCGCTGTAACTGCGTGCGAGATCATGGTCACAAACAGTCACCTCGCGCACATGACACTGTTGGTTCACCGCATCTCTGAACTGTTTGTAAGCCACCCTTTCCCCCATGGTGGGTTTGAGAATATCAAGGCGGGTGCGCAAGCGTTGCCCCAACAAGTTAGCTCGTGGGTCGTAGCGTGGGGCATGTTCCGAGTAGAGCACTGTACGGGCTGTGATTTTCGGCCCGGGCCCGGAACTCGTTTATTTTACCCGCCCGGACCCGGCCCGGTGACTTAAAGCGAGGCCCGGGCCCGGCCCGAACCCGGCCCGGCCCGGCCAGACTGCAGATCGGGCCCGACAGAGGCCCGAGTTACTAATCTAGGTGGTGTTGACCGAACATGGAATCGACAGCAAGGTTTTTTAAGTGGCAATTATCTACGCTTTTTTGGCGCATGCTTCATTAACCCACAGTAATTTCTTGTAAAAAGGGGCCCACGGTGGAAACAGTTGGGCGTATATACTGGGTACAATGAATGTTTGTTGAGCAGTGGTATACTGAACCTATTTCTTCTGCAAATACAATGGGGCTCGTCAAGCGAGTTTTGTAGCAGATAATATAGTAGCAGGAAAAGTGATTTGCAGCATAAGTTCGGTTTCGATAGGGAGCGCAATTAGAACAGAGGAGAGAGAGAACAGAATGCCCTCTTCGCTCTTTTTTTATTGCACTCTCTGTTGAAGTTTAAGGCATGCTCTAACGACAATCCAATCCTGCACCCTTCTGGATATGTAGCACCTGTCTTCAACATAGTAGGACCTTGCCGCCGGAGGAAAAATAGAGGGAAAAGCCAAATTTATTACGTTGTCCTAATTACACACACCTATATATAAAAATTATAATGAACCGCGTGCACCACGTATACTTTTAGAAATACGTTTAAGTGGTCTGTATTTTCATATATCACACCATTGCTAGTACGCACAGTCTATAAGTTTTTGTGGCATATTTTATCGTTTATTTGTTCACATGTTATTGTGCAAAAAATCAAATTGTCAAGAGATTGCGGCTTTAAGCACATGCGCTGTTGCATCACATATCCTGCTGCGCTAAAGTTTCTCGCACTGCTTCTGCCAGCCGCAGGGGCGCACATCTGCCTTGCGAATTGTCAAGGCATCGGCAGTCGTTGTTCTTAACACGGTTTGCACTGTGCTATTTTTTTACATATTATAACGGTTTATGCCTTCCTAACGATGTTGTACTGGCAGAAGGGGGTCATTGGATTACGCGGGTAAAACTGGCAGAAAGGAAGACGAAGCGATTTCTATCTATTTTCGGGGTTCGTTCCAGTTTGGTATTATAGGCGCGAATAAGCACCTCGACGTTTACTAATTGGATGAATATGGTTCGAAGCAAAGTGACATCACCCGGCACGGAATTCGTAATTGTCTTTTTTCAAGCCAGATATTTGTCAAGCGAATATACTTTGTCTCACGCCTTGTTTAATGGACCTATGCTATTCCTGCACATTCCAACGCTGTTGCGGCAGTATCATGTAGCTCTCGTACTATATAGCGCAGGGGTCTCAAACATGCGGCCCGCACATGACTGTCTTCGTCCCATCTTTTTTTCTTCATAAGTACGTTCTTAAGCTACACAGACATGAGTTAACTACTCAACTTCAGCATTACTATCAGCCCTATGACGGCTCACGTTGATACTCACTTCTAGTCGCAGATACTTCAACGCACTATATATAGCGTTCATACGCCAGCTCAATATTTAATGATCAGAGGCGTGCCTTGACCCCCTCCACCTCCCCCCGCAACATTGTTTAAAAGAAGTTCTTGATAAAATTATCTCGTGTGAGTCACATCTTTCAATAAAATTGTCCTTACTGGATTGTCATCACTTATAGCTCGTATATGAAGGTATGTCAAAATGCGCAATGTACAGCACCGATTATGCGAGATATTGGCGTTTAAGTGGATTGACATCCTGACCGCAAAAGCTTCTTATACGCTAACAGACTCATGAGTCGACGAACTCAGACTCAGATCGAGCCGCGAGTCTGAGTGAGTCCGAGTGAGTAATATTTAGGTGCGTCTAAGCCCGAGTGAGTCAGGTTGAGAAAATTTGAGCCTGAGTGAGTCCGGTTGAGGAAAATTTAGGTGAGACTGAGTGCGAGTGCGCCCTAAGGACAAAATATATTCCATGAGTAAGTCTGGGTGAGCTCCACATTTCTCGCCAACCTATGTGCATGACAGGGCTAAATCATTTTTTTTAGTCAGGCACCCACTGCGGCCACCATTTGTTGATACATAACCGTGAAAGAAAACTCTACATTTCGGAATCGGCGTCCAGATTTCAGTCATTTTGGAGATAGGTATCCATATGTCGGAATGCTACCGCCAAATATTCTTGAGAAATGACCCATATATCAGATATGGAAAAGTTATTTCAAATGGCAACGTTAGCTGACATTCGGTACGACCTATCCTTCCCCTTCCCCCCGCTCTTATCTTCGTCATTCTGCTTTCCCTGAGGGGTCAATTTTCCGGAAGGCGGCCCGTTAGCTGGGTTGAGTTTGAGACCCCTGGTATAGCGGAACAAGACGAAAGCTCAGAAGTTAACAATGTGGGCACAAAAATTAGGCTGTGCTTGTCCATCTCGTGTCACATAACTACTGGACGCCGTCACGGAACCATGATAGAGAAGGTGTCTTTATAGGAATTCCATTTAACGAGCCTTCGTGCAGTCCTTTTGTTTAAAGCTGAAGCTTTCAAGTACACTTCCCCGTTTCGGAGCTCTGTGATCGCCCTTGCGCAGATAAGTTAGAGGTATCAATTTATTATATTACATTTATTTCTGCAATTACAGAATAACATTTGGGATATAAAATAATAACGAACGCAAATAAAGCACAGAATAGCGATATGTTAACTATGTAAGCGCCCGGCCTATTTACTTTTAGATCGATAAATCAAGTAGCCCCATATGCAAGAAGAAAAAAAAGTTGATTGCTTGTCCATCATAATGCTTCTCCAAATAGATTGCCCCACATAAAGAAAAGCGTTTTTTTAGATAAAATGTGAAACGTATATGTATGCACAACGTATGTGGAACTAACCTTAAGTGACACTGAAGAGAAAAACAATTCTTCTATTATCAGTAAATTACTCTTTTACAATTCCAAGATCACGACGCTCGCTGCGACAAGACTCTTGGTTAGGGATAAAACGCACAAAAGGAAAATGCGGGTGGCGACGTCACCTTGAAATTCGCGCAGCAGACGTCGTGACGTCATAGATTCTGACAGTCTCTGCTAAGGCCTACGTAGTTCCTAATCGGTGAAAATGAATTACATTGACCTGTGACTTAACATGCCAAGTTTCAGGAAATTTTGTTGAGCGAAAGATCCCGAAATACGACAAATGCAGTTTCAAATCCGCGACGTCACGCGCGGCGTTTTCAGGGCGAAATATAAAAGTGGAAATTTGACTTTCATTTTTTCCTCAATTATTAACCTCATAATGATAAGATGAATGCCATTCGTGGGCCGGGCAGGGCACGGGTTTTCGGGCAGGCCCGAGCCCGTGCAGTGCTCTAGTTCCGATAAGCGAGAAGGAACTTGTGGAGCTTCACTTTCAATAGTAGACGCGCGTCGTCCTTCCGTAGCGCGTTCTTCAGGGTTTGTACACAACGTCCGCGAGTCCATTGACACTAGGATTGTAGCCCGCTCTTCGCTCGTGCTGGCAACTCATCTGCCTTATGAACTGCTTGAAATTCTGTGATGTGAATGGTGGGCCGCTATACGACACAATTGTTTCAGGGAACCCAAAACGAGCGAGAACATCTCGTAAACACTCGACTGTGGCATCTGTAGTATTCGAATACATCAGAAAAACTTCTGGCAACTTCCAGTGAGCATCAACCACTATGAGAAACATTGACCGTTGAAATAGTCCTGCAAAATTTATGCGTATGCGCTGCCACGGCGCTGAGGGCCAGGACCACGGGTGCAGCGTTGCTCTGCAAGGGGCACTGCGTTCTTCTTGGCAATCTGCACAGGACTGCAGCACACGCTCGAGGTCCCCATCAATAGACGACCCACAGACTAACCTACGCGCTAGCGCCTTGCTGCGAACTGTACCTGGGTGACCCTCGCCTGACTTGTCCAGAATTGCCCTGTGCAACTTTGCGGGAATGACTACTCGTATTCCCAGCTAAATGCATCCTTGATGTAATGTCAGTTTATTGCGTCTGGCGAAGTAATGTTTCACTCTATCATCACTGACAAATATTGGCCAGCCTGTGCTTACGCACACTTCTACTTTCACCAGGTCGTTGTCCTCTGTGACACGCGCGATTTCTTTGCTCGACATCAGTCGGGAGGCCAGGCGCAATGAATGTAGTCTCTTCAGTTTCCTGCGTTTCGCCTTTCACACCTGGTAGCAGGAAACGGGAGCAAAAATCAGCTTCTGCGTTATCGGCTGACTTCTTATAAAGAAGGTCCCATCAGTATGCCGACAGCATCACAGCCCAACGCGGTAGTCGCGCAGCCGCAACAGATGGGATGCCTGTTGTTGGCCCCAAAATTTGCTGTAACCACTTAAGATCAGTGATTAATGTGAATGCTCGGTCATAAATATAGCAGTGCAACGCTTTTATGCCAAGAAATTATGGCCAATGCCTCCTTTTCAAGCTAGCTATATTTCTTCTCTGCCTCGGACAGCGTGCGCGAAGCAAAAGCAACCGGCCTAGACTTGGCCTCCTCGCAAACATGGGACAGCACTACATCTACCCCATACTGGGATGTGTCACAGGCCATAATTAATAATTGATGAGGTTTAACGTCCCAAAACCGCGATATGATTATCGAGAGACGCCGTAGTGCTGGGCTCCGGAAATTTTGACCACCTGGAATTTTTTAACGTGCGCATACCCAGGAATTCGGGACATCGCTTTTAGTTCACCTTTTTTCACACCACGTGGCGTACGGACCTTCAACGTTCAAAATTCGCACGATGACGCTTGCCGTAGTCGCGCGAATCGAGAAAACCACAATACATAAAAAAAGCACGACGACGATATCCGCTACAAGCAGCGAGCGCGAACCTAAATCGACGACTGATAACCGCAGCGCATGCAACGAGCGGCCGGTTGGGCTGCTCGACCGTGAGTCAGCAGTTCTGTTGCAATGAAAGGAGGCTTACATATCGCTCGGCTGCGCTTGATAACGACGAACTCTCGAAAGAGCGTGCTGCCCTTCTTCGCATCCCCTGCCTCTTCAATATATTTCGTCCGATTGTTGTTGGCTCCCACGGGTTTCTTAAAAGTTCTAAAGGAAGAACGTCCTTTAGCACTGCTGGGGGGCGATCGGAGATCTTTGTTCGTTCGCGTTCGTTCTGCGGTGCCTACGTCACAAAAGTGAGAGGAGGCGCAGCTCTACCGCCTAGAACCACCGAGAGGAAGAGAACAGCCAATCGTGAAGCGGAGAGCTTTTCGGAAGTAGACGCGCATCCTGTGATGTCGGCACGGGGACCGTAAAGCGTTTCTCGCCTTTTAATAAATATAATTACTTTACAGAAAATTATTGTTTTTGCTTCTCAAGCTCAAACACTCTTTCAAACAGCAACAGCTTTGAGTGATGATATTTAATAATGTTAGTTTTTTTTTGACGGCGTCGCTAGATGGTGTCGCGAACGCGAAAAAAAAAAAAAAGAAAAGTAGCGGCTGACGCAGTTTCAAAATGTCGTCCCATCGCGACGTCTGCGTTGGTTCTCGGGTGTCTGATCGTCAAAAGGAGCTTCTGCTGGCTTTTGTGAAAGAGCATCCACAGATCGCGACGCTGTCGTGCCCGCTGGAGCCGTCGTTCACGAGGGAGGACCGGGACGACATGTGGCAGGAGCTGGTAGCGCTTTTGAACGAAGTCCCTGCGCGTGACACCACAGCCTTGCCAAACTCCGAGAGCAGCAGAGGTGAGTGCGAGCACAATTGTATTGTGGTCGGTCATCTTACACGTCCCGCTTGTGCTTTACAGCGGCACCGGAGGCGGCCAGATTACGGGTTACCGCGGCCGCGTCGTGCTTTACAGGGACCGCGCGGGTCGACAGTACGCGAGGCCCAGAGTTCGGGTGATCTGAATCGGTAAGCACTGGCTTAGAATATCAGTGTTACTTGTATGCTGCGAATTAGTGTGCTCATTTGCTTCGAGCCATTACGCGCTGTCAGTTTTACTTTTTCAAACAATATCGAGTGAATCACCCGGCCGCCGCGTTGGCTGAGGTGCTAACACGTTGCGCCGCTCAAAACAGAAAGCAAAACAGCCACATTTGCAGTGATGACGAAAGAACAGCCGCGAACTATATTTCGAAGCTCATTAGAGCACCCTACGTGTTCCAACCCATTTCTCAGACCCTCGAGTCGAGTGAGGTGCGTAGCCAGTAGGCTTGCCTCCCTCCACCCCTCTCTCCGAAGTCTGTGTGTCGTAGCATGCCGCTGTTGAAACATTCTAAAAAAACATTGCTATTGTCCACTTCCACTCCATACTTCTTATTGCACTCAGTGTGTCAATCAAGAAACTTCTTACTATAACAGGTGAGCCCTGCTCCAGCTGCTGCTGGTGTGGCTGAAGAGGACGTGGCCCAGGATCTTCCCCGTGCCCCAACACGTAAGTTTCACTGATGTTTTTGATTAACTGTAGATGGTGTTACATGCTCACAGGTGATGCTCATGCGTGCAGGCATATGTTTGTGAAGAGATGACATCTGTGTGCATAAAGACAAAAAGCTGCGCAAAAAAAATTTGGCAAACGGTTGCAGGAGCTAGTTGTATGCATAACTGTCAGATGGAATAAACAGGTGTCCTGCCTTGAAGTTATGGTGAAATGTAGCAAAAAAGTTGCATTGCAAAAATGTTCAACATCTTAAATGTTTCCCTATTTTGTCAATTGTTTCAAAAGTGAAACTGAAAATGTGCTATTGCTAAATATACTGTTCAAAAAGCAAGCTCGTTATATAACTTCTTCACATAGCCATCATACACAAATGCACATGTTTGCACCTGTGTTACACCTGCTTTCTGTATGTTTTGCATACTGCAGCAGCTAGGGTTTCGGAAGGAGATTGTGTCAGTCATCGCGTAAAGCCGGGCAAACGATTGTGCAGCCCTGAAAAGGGCTGTTTGGTTGCTTCTCATGCAGAGGTGGTTAGAGGTGTGAGATGCGTTTGATGAGATGAGCGAAAATGAATTTCGGCACCGCTTTGGTCTGTCCAAACGAAGTGCGTTGGTTGTGCGGTGAACCAAGCACCATTCATGGATGCCGTTGGGTCAGTGGATTTTCAACAGAGAGGAAATTGTTGCACACACTGAAACTCTTCACGAACATAAGCTTCCAGCGAAGAGTCGGTAGCAGGAAATTTATAGATGATAATGGCAACACATTTCTTGGTTTCCAGCTCATGCCGCAGCTGCGAGATGTGGGCAACCGGCAGGCCAAGGCGCTGGAGTTACTAGCCGCAAACGCCAGGCGGCAGGGCCAGGCATCATTGGAAAGCTGCACCAGGTTCAACTTCTCGGTGACGTGGTCCACGAACTGCAACGCGTTGGTACCCTCGCCCGGGCCCTCATTGCAGCGGAAGCCACCTGCACAGTGATTTGTAAAGACTAGTTGTACATATATGCAGATTTATTTTGTAGTATATGCACATAGTGCACTGTAGTGTATCTTTATGTTTATAGTGTATACGTGTAGAATATTGTGGCACACTGTACGTTTTCTATCGATTTTTCCACATCCTAGAAAAAAAAAAGCGTTTGTGAATGGTCTAGGTTGCACAACAATTTTGAAATATTGCAAGACCAAAAAATACTTTACGAATACGCGTTCTGTTGCTTAGAAGTGTTTAGACAACAGGATTGGGTACAAACAGAAATCAATAATAGAGGAAGACATATCAGAAACCAACAACTCGTATTTTTTTAGCGAGTTCGATTAATACCGGTTTGACTGTGCCTTGTTTTCATGTAATACAATCACTTTCGTGCTGCGAGACACGTATGTTGCTGCAGGGGAGCAGCAGGCACTTTGTAATAACTCTATTTGTATATTATAAAAGGAAGGTACTTTTATATTCTTTTCCTTGGCATTAAATTTAAGGGATATTTATTTATTTTGCTTTTTATGTGCACTGCTCGTGATACTTGTAATAAAATTTCAATTCTGACACCACCCATGTTGTTCACATCATTTACGAGCACGATTCTTGTTGCACTAAAGCTACCGCATGTTGCTGTCCTGATTCAAACAGCTTTTTCAGGTTACCACTTTGGCTGTGAATGGCACAATGTGCCATTCACAGTTGAGCTCTCACTTGTGCTTAGTGTGAAGCGCCATATTTTACAACCTGGTCGAAGTATTTCATCAGCATGGCGTTGTGTGACAAGGGGGCATAGGTCGGCAAACTCACTCATGAGTCGACTCACTCAGATTCAGATCGAGCTGTGAGTCCAGGTGTGTAATACATTGGTGAGTTCGAGTCCGGTTGAAAAACTTTTAGTGAGCCTGAGTCAAAGTGAATCCGCTTGAGGAAAATTTTGGTAAGTCTGAGTTCGAGTGAGCCCTAAGGGCAAAATATATTTCATGAGTGAGTCAGGGTGAGCTCTACATTTTTTGCCGACCTATGCAAGGGGGTTATTCATTGATAGGAGAACCCTGTTTCATTGATATGTGTAGCAAACATTTGAAGTGTAGTAAAAAAAACAGCCTTTTGTTCATGCCAGTGACAAACACAATGAACAAAGACAAACACGCACCACACAATGCTGCCGAGGTCGTTGCAGGCGGCGGCGTACTCTGCGCAGGTGCTCGGCATGCAGGCCCTGTGGTCCTCGAAACAGGTTCACTACGCGGTTGCGCTGCTGCTGGCTCCCGTTGTGGTGGTGGTGGTAGGTCAGCTGCTGCTGGCAGCAGCTCAGCATCGTCGGTGCCGTCATCGTGCCCTTCGAGAACAGGCTCATGTGCCGCCAACGCAATATCGTGCAGAGCTGCACAAGCAGCAATGATGGTGGCTGCTCGATCGGGATTGTAGAGCAGGGTCCGATAACGCTGTAAGCTTTGGAACCTGCTCTTTAGGACCCCGATGCACCTCTCCACAACAGTGCGCATGGCGGTGTGGGCCTTGTTGTAGTAGTTCTCAGGGGTGCCAGGAGCTGGTCGTCCGGGCACTGGTGTCAGGAGGCACGGTTCTAATGGATAGCTGGAGTCTCCTGCACGAGGGCGGCATGACAGCTGTAGTGATAACGTCTTGAATGTGGCAAGCATTGACAGCACTTACCAAGCAAGCCGCAGTATTGCTTCCAGGTGCTGACGGAGAGGGCTCCCCCACCATACCCATGAGTCATGACATGACCCCAGGAAACATGGACTGACATCCAGAATCCAGAGGTCGGCATCACATGTCTGCAGAATTCAATTCAGTCAAAATTGTACCCATAAAATACCTTGGATACAATGTTGGCTATTATGTTACTGTAACTACATCTGTCTGCACTGTTACTGTTAAAACACAGTTAAAACTATGAACAAATCATCGACAGGGTAGGACTTGTACCATAAGTTCTAACACGCGGACAATGCAGTGTCAAAGGGTAGTCTGCATGTTTACTGCTTGGAACAACCCAACTTCCAGCCACCAAAGCCTTTTAACCAAATTACTGCTGTATGTTTAAGGCGATGTATCAAAAATACCTACAACATGAAAAACTTGCGACTGAAAAACGGGTTATGAAACAATGCATATTTAATGTACGTGTATTGATCCATGTAACGTCCATCACGACAATGAACAATAAGGACATAATACGGCACATACTGGGAGCGCTAATCTCAACAAATACAAATCGAGAATCAAGCTTCGGGTACACATGGCGAACGAGCAACGGTAATATTATGCACTGTGCAGGCCGCTGAACCAAAGTGTACCCCGCGTCGCATGATTTTATCGTTTATCCTAAGCGAAGTGCCCTGAAACGAACCAATTCCCGTTCTGGATAGATAGAAAATACCGCTCCCACTATACTCAGTTGCAACAGCCTCAGTAAAGCGGAAATTTTAAGCGATATAAACGAAACAATTCGCTACGCATAGAATGCATGAATAATACTCACGATCATGGTGTTGAATGCGTAGAATCCCTTCCGCGACATGTAATGCGTCGTGTCCGCGGAGCTCAGGCCATGGGGCTTCTGGATGGCGATGAGCGTACCATCCACGCACCCGACCACAACGGGAATCCGCCCGAGCCGCGCGAACGCCGCCTTTGTTCGCTCTTCGAGTCTGTGGTCTCCGGAATAGGCCACCCACCGTTTTTGCCCGCGACAACAGTAATGGCGTGTTCCTGACGGACGGCTGCGACAGGCCGATGAATTCCTCGCTGCCGACAGCTCGCTGGAAGCATCCGCTGGCAAAAAATCTCAGCGCGCACAACACCTTCCGCTCTGTTTAAATCCCGCTGGTTCGTTGGCACCCGATGACGGGGTCGAGTTCGTCGCACAACCAACGTACCGTACGTTTCGAGAAACGAAAGCGACGCCGGAATTCACACTCGCTCATCTCTTCAAACGCATTTCGCACCTCCTACCATTCTGCATCTGCTTCGAGAAACGCCAACGTAGCAAGGAAGCATCGTTGCAAGCGCCATTTTCTCAAAATCAGCTGTTGCGGCAGCCGCGACCGCCGCATCACTCGAAATACATGCCGTGCGACGCCATTGTGCGCTCGAGAGAACGCGAGCGAACGGGCTCGCTCTCCGTTCACTTTTAGCAGACGACATGCTCGTTATGACGCGGCATGACGTCACCAAAAAAGAAAACATCAAGGAAAAAAAAGAAATGGCCACGCCCCTTAGAGTGGCGTGAGTTGTCCGGCTTCAGCCAATCGCGTGCGATCATCAGAACGAACGCGAACGAACGGCGCAGAACAGAGATCTCCGATCGCCCCCCTGTTTTTGTAGTGTGAAAAAACCTAACTTCCAGAAAATAATACACGCTTGTGAGGCGGTGATGACGATCGCGGGTTTCAAAATGTGTAGACAGACGCTTGCCGTCCCTAATTTCAGTTGGTCTCAATTTAAGAATTCAATATTTTGCGCTTTTACAAGACGTTTTGCCGTGTTACATTCGCTTCCCACAGACATTTTCTTTAAAGCTCAATTACCAGTAGAGGTAAAGCAACGATACCTTTGCAAGCACAACATTGTTCAATGATCTTCTTAAAAAGAATCATTTTAATAAAGTCACCTTAGTTTCAACAGCGCCCCTAACAAGCTCTCGCGGCTATGCGCCCGTGTGTCTGAGAAAAACAATAAGGCCGCCTGTGACATACAGCATGTAAAACCGTATTGCCCATGCGTAGTTGGGGTGGTTTACGAAGTACCCCTCAGCTGTGGTAGGACATACATCGGCCACACTGGTCGATGTTTAAATATCCGATTAATGGAACATGAAGCCTCGCTTAACAATGTATCTGGTTTACACTTGCCTTCGCACTGCAAGTCCTGCGCATGCGCGCCCCCGGTTTTTCGAAACCAGGGTGCTTGGGAAAATTCGAAACCAGGTGGTCAGAGAATTGTTGGAGGCTTTTTGCATAAATAAGAAGGGTGCCCAACGTGTTAGTGTGCCTTCCTTGAATTTATATCGCGACGAATTGCACTTTTTAGACAAGTCTTGATAACTCAAAGTAGGATGTCATTCTGTTACCGTGATTCTCAATGTGACTCGCCCATGCGCGTCAAGCTACCAGGAATGCAATGTTCTTTCCAATAAAACAGTTTTTAGTTTGGCACCAGTCCTGCCATTTCTTGTCCTCGTTCCTTTGTGCCTCCAAATGTTTGTCAGACGATGCACCAACTAGCCCAAGAACGCGTTTTAGTCGATAACTAAAGACGCCGGAAATCACCGACTTCATTATGCTCATGACATGCTACCCAGGCCGCGTTTTCCTCTCCGCTAAGGGTTTGTGAAAGAGGGATGAAACAGATTAGACTGATATAAAGTATATCGTGAAACCCGCCTTCTTGTTTGACTGCCTATGCTGATCTGCAACCCTTCAGGGTGGTCTAGTGAATAAGGTGCTCGACTGCTGACGCGCAGGTCGCGTGATCGAATACCGGCCGCGGCGGCCATATTTTCGATGGAGACGAAAACGCTAGAGGCCCGTGTAATTAGATTTAGGTGTATGTTAAAGAACCCCAGGTGGTCGAAATTTCTGGAGCCCTCCACTACGGCGTCTCTCATAATCATATCGGGGTTTTGGGACGCTAAACCCCAACAATTATTATTAGATGCGAAGTATCTTATGGCGGAGTTCAATCCAGTGGTGGTGGTGGTGGTGGTGGTCGTGTGCGGCGTGACCGCCCTTACTGCGCATGCGCATACCCTCTCCACTCACCCCTCTCCCTCTCCGCTTTCCATCCCCCCTCTCCACTTACCCTCTCCCATCCCCCTTTCCACTCTTCCTCTGAAACGCGGGCTAGACATGCCGAAATTCTCTCCTGCGCAACGCCGCGCATGCGCGTCCCCTACCCCTCTCTCTCCTCTCCTACGCTGCCCCCCTCTCGCACGCCTGTCGACCGCGTTCCCCCCTCGCCCTGTGAGAATTAACGGCCAGGCTAGAGTTAAGACAAGACGCGCGTAGCGTTCCTCTTCGCGTTCCACGACGCGAGGTCGGTAGCATGCCCATCGAACGCCAACGGAACGCGATCGCACAAGTGCTCCGGCTTCGCATCGCGTCATGGTCCCCTTTAGCGGGAAATGGTGTAATTTTATTACATTATGCTGGTCTGTAGAATTGCAGGAGGTCGCGGCTTGAAACCCGCTTCTTGCGGCCAGTTTTATTCTGGACAAAATAGCTTGTTTCTATTTTTACATGGTAAAGTTCGTTAAAAAGTCTCTCGTCAGGACCCATTTAATATTTTTTACTACGAGTTGAAATCTTTTGCTTATGTGCGCAAGTGACGTGGAAAGTGCTCGAAAAGCCGTTTTATGTTTATTCTCTGTGTCGTGCCTTTGTTTACCGATAGACAACGTAGCACCTCACGAGGCGATGTTTCTCAAATAGTAGATTACACTGAAAGTTGTTAAAGGCAAGCTGAGCAACCTTCAACGAATATCTTTCTTTTTTTTAGTCAATTAGTTCACTGTTGAGCGTGAAAAAGCGCGCCGAGAGGGGACAGAAAACGAAAAGAAGCACACATACACATCGCTAGTGTGTGTGCAACTGTTACAATAGCGGGGTGTACTCACTATTATAACAGTTGCAAGGCATTGAACTGCCCTGTTACCGTGCTGCCAGAAGGTAAACATTGCTGTCAACGCAGGCCTTGTCCGCCTCGGTGGAGCAGTAAATATGGTGCTCGGCTGCTAACCGGAAGGTCGAGAGTTCGATCCTGGCCGCGGCAGTCGCATTTGGATGAATGCGAAATGCTAAGGGCCTGTGTATTGTGCGATGTTAGTGCACGTTAAAGAACACCGCATGGTCATGTATTCCGGAGCACTCCACTACGGCGTCTCTCATAATCATATCGTGGTTTTGGGACGTTAAATCCCGGATATTATTAACGCAGGCCTTACCTATACCACGGCGATGGTCTGCAAGTCTGCAAGCGGAGTTCTTTCCCTGCATTTCGTTACGTACCGTAGGCAATGTACATACTCTGTTTTTCTTACGTGATGAGCCCCACTTTTTTTCTGCGTTGGTTCGTGGCGCTTCTAGAGTGGCCGCATTGAGCTTCTCGCAATGGGAGCTTAACTGAAGCCACGTGCTGCAGTCAATGACGCTGAAATCAGTGTGTTGCAGTGCGCGACTCACATCTCGCAGAAAGTGTGACCCCCCTCTTAAAGGCATGGCCTACTTTTTGATTATTTTCATACTTAGTAGACACGATATTTGCCTGCTAAGTGACGGACCGAATTTTTCAGAAATCTTACGTGATGAAATTCTTCGGTTTCCTCGCACCACTCATTGTCATCGTCTCAATCGTACAGTAATGCCAATAAACACTAGAGGGTGCTAAGTAATATAATTAATTAAGAGGGCAGTGTTGTATGGCTTGTGATTTTCAAAGCTCCTAGTGACCCAGTGAGCTTGGAAGCGTGGGCTCGTGCCATGCCAAGGAAAGATCGAAAGCGCACGCCTCGTGACTACGTTTGCGAGAAGAACTTCTCGTAGACTAAGGCCTATCATTCGTATAAAAAAAAAACACGCACTGGGCCCCTTATGCATTAGACTAAGACGACTCGAAGGTGAAAGTTTTCTTCTTGTCGTCATTCGATGTGTCTGTTCTGCCCCACCCTCGTCCAAAAGCTTTCTGCCCCTAACGTGGTTTTGCACTGCCTCTGTGATTGGCCAACCGATTACAGAGGCAGTGCAATGCGACAATGTCATGTGATGAAGTCACGTTATGTGACGTCATCATGCCGTCATAATTACGTGATCTTGGGAATGTGTGACGTCATAATAACGTCCCATCGTGATGTCATCACGTGATGATTTTTGTTGACGCCGCCAACGCCGTGGAAGCAATTGGCTGATAAAGTGTGGCGCTGCTGAATAGCGAGGTCGCGTGTTCAATTCCCTGCCACGGCGGTCGTATTCCGGCGGGGACGAAATGCAAGAGCACATGCTTACTTAGGTCTGTTAGATGCACGTTCTAGACCCCCGGGTGTTTAAGCCTATCACAGAATCTCCCACTGCGGCTTGCCGATAATGACAATGGGGTTATGGCACGTAAAGACCCTTAAAGTATTATTGTTTACGTAGGCCGCTTGGGGGCAACAAAAATAATGCATGAAAAACAACCTCGTACACACGCGTCATCATTAATGCTGGAGTGTCACGCACAGAGTTCTGCCTAAATTAATATTTTGCATGTCCCATCACAAGCATCTGCTTATCAATAATTCGGAAGTATCCATGTGAATGCGCACATGGATACTTCGGAATTACGCATGTTCTTGCCGCAGGATAAAAAAAAATCGAGATATAAAGGTCTTGCTTGCTTTATTCGCTAGGCCATCTTCTGGGGCTGCTGTCGCATCCCAAAAGCTAGAGCGCAGTGTGTCCGTATTTTGGCGGTGTCTGTATTTTGGCGGTGTACAAGTAAAGAAATGGCTCCTCCTGGTCTCTGTATATATATATATTTTTCAGTGAGATTGCAAGTTGTGATATCCACAACCCGAATAGACGCTTAATACGAGTGCGGTTTAAACCGATGCACCGTGGAGAAAACAATAAAACAGGTTGAATATAAATGCTTCAACCTTTCAATAGTAATAATATCTGGGGTTTAACGTCCCAAAACGCTTCAAGCTTTCATTTGTGGTAATTCAATTTACATAAACCAACACTCTACCGGTTTCACGCCTTAGTAACACTACTACTACTACTACTACTACTACTACTACTACTACTACTACTACTACTACTACTACTACTACTACTAATAATAATAATAATATTATTATTATTATTATTATTATTATTATTATAACAACATTATTAATAATAATAATAATTGTTATTATTGTTATTAGTAGTAGTAGTACTAGTGGCGTTTAATGTCCCAAAACCACGATATGATTACGTGGGACGCCGTATTGGAGTGCTGCAGAATTATTGACCACTTAGGGTTCTTTAACGTGCACCTAAATCTAAGATTTCTTCCAGTATTTTTATATACGGTTCGTCGACGCCCTGATTCCGTTGTGCCTGAATGACTGCTGCCATTTCGACCGAACCAAATACCTTCTCGTAATCTCTGACGGCTATATATAGGGGTTGGTTATATTCCGCGCATTTCTCTATCACTTGATTCATCGTGTGAATCTGTTTATTGTCGAGTAGCCTGTACGGAATCTTGCTATATTTTTAAATCGCTTGTAGACAACGGACAGTAAGCAGATCGGCATGTAATATTTCAAGCCTTGACGTCGTCTTTGTTAGGAATTAAGGTGATTTTAAAATTATTCCAAGATTCTCGTACCTTCATCGTCAAGAGACACTTTCTATACATGGTGGCCAGTTTTTCTAAAACAATCTGTCCACCGTCTTTCAACAGATCTGATGTTACCTGATCCTAACCAGCGGCAATTGCCTCTTTGCGTTCCCTCTAAGGATTTCTTTACTTCCCATGTCATTACTGGTGGGGTGTCCGATTCCTCTGGCCTACTAATATACTTCTTACGTTATCGTCCTCGTTGTCCTGGCTAGAGCACTGCACGGGCTCGGGCCTACCCGAAAACCCGGGCCCGGCCCGGCCCGTGGGCCGGGCCGGGCCGGGTAAAGTTGCTTTCACGGCGGGCTCGGGCCGGGCTCGGGCCTGAAGCTCCGGGCTTAGGGCCGGGCCCGGGTTTGAGGTGGCGGGCTCGGGTCGGGCCGGGCTTGGACTTCGCTCCATTCTTAAAGGTTTACTAAAGCGAAACACTGAATCGGTTTAGACAGATAAAGTGTACTCTGAGAAGCCGAACGTCAGTAATTTCACCATCAATGAGTCCATTAATAAAGGGGAAAATAAAGGTCAAAGTTCCGTTTTGAAATGTCGCGCTGAAATCACCGCACGTGACGTCATGGACTTTAAAGTGTATTCGTCATATTTTGGGGACCTTGGCTCAACGAAATTTCCAGAAACTTCGTATATCAATTCTGTTAAGGCCCCTCAGAGGTCAATGTACTTCATTTTTACCCACTACAAGCCAGGGGTGGAGGAGGAGGAATAAACTTTATTAAGGGAAACCAGCAGGTTTAAGTGGCCGGGCCACCTCATATTCCCGGACGTGTACACTACCCCCAACTGCCGGTGCTGTGGCACTCACCCGGCGACGCTTTCGCATATGCTGTGGGAGTGCCCGGCACAGTACACACACACTAACACCACGACCCTTTCGTCGAGGCTCCGCGAGGCTCTGCGGAGCTCCGCTCTTGACGAACAAACCTGGGCGACCCAGCACGCCCGCGAGGCGGCCATGGGCGTAGGCAGAAATTTTTTTCGGGGGGGGGGGGGCACCTCCTTGATCTGTAGTGGGGACGAGCAGGCAGATGTGGTGGAGTGTCATTTTCTGCTCTTTATGCTATGGAAAAAAAAATTTCGGGGGGGGGGGGGCACGGGCCCGGTGTGCCCTAACGTGGCTACGCACCTGCTACAAGCTACGTAGGGCCCAGTAGATGCCGTCAGAATCTATGACGTCGCGGCGTTTGGTGCGTGAATTTCAAGTTGGCGCCGTCACTTGCATTTTCCTGCGAGTTTTCTCTCTTACCGAGAGTCTTGTCGCGGCGAGCGTGGTGTTTTTGGATTGGTAAAAGAGTAATTTACTGACAATAGAAAAGTCGTTGTGTGCATACATATAAGTCCTACATTTTATCTCGAAAAAACGCTTTTTCTATGTGGGGTAAGCTATTTGGAGAAGTTTTATGAGGGATAAGTACTGAACTGATTGTTGTTCTTGCATATGAGCTACTTGATTTATCTGAAACGGGCGAGCTAAAAGTAAATAGACCAGCCGCTAATATGTAACATCTCGCTACTCCGTGCTTTATTTGCTTTCGTTATTATTTTATTTCCCATATGTTGCTCTGTAATCGCAGTAATAAATGTGTAAGGAGGAAGAAGAACAACATGCCGCAGTGGGACACCACCTCAGCTGGGAGAGCCAAGCGCGAGCTGTTGGTGCCAGCGCTGCGATTCTTGTGTCGGTTGTCGCCGCCCGCTTTCAGCGTCCATAGGCATCCTGCCCAAGCGCTACTTGCGCCAATAAACCCCGTATCAAATGTAATATAATAAAATTATACCTATGAGATGTCATCGCAAGAGCGATCACAGAGCTACAAAGCGGGGAAACGTTGCTGAAAGTTAGAGCCCCCCTCTAAAATGAAAGGACTGCACGGAGTCTCTCTCCATGCACATAGAATCCCTCTGCATATAGAAACCCTCTAAAGAAGGACTGCACATAGAATTCCTCTAAAGACACATTCTTTTTCTGTGACTCTGTGACGGCTCCCAGTGGTCATGTGGCGCAAGATGGACATGCACAACCTGCTTTTTGTGGCCACATTGTTAATGTCTGAGCTTTCGTCTTGTTCCGCCATACCAGGTGTCTCAAGCTCACCTCAGCTAACGCGCCGCATTCACGAAAATTTACTCCCGCAAGGGCTAGGGCAATGACGAAGGTAGGAGCGTGGGAGGGGGAACAGGTTTTAAAGCTACCGTCATTTCACAGCAGACCTTTCCCATATCTCATATACGGGATCATTTCTGAAGGGGATTTGGCGGCAGGAGTCCCACAACATATCGATACCCATTGCAAAATAGTGCGGAACGGAGCAGCTTGGAGCGTGCCAGACTCTATCGGGGAGAGGAAACCGAGGGACATCGAGGGCACGTGCACGTGGCCGGCGCAGCAGTTCGCCTTTAGTATTGCCATTAAGCGGACGTCTCTCTTTCACGTCTGGGGAACCAGTCATTTTGTATCACCCATAATGACTGAAATCTGGACGCCGATTCTGAAATATAGCTCTTGTTTCACGGTTATGTATCAACACACGGTGACCGCAGGAGCCGCCTCACGAAATATATCCTTTCGATCTGTGATGCCTGTGTATCTCAAGAACATACTTATAAATAAAAAAAATGGGATCAAGGCAGTCATGTGCAGGTGGCGGGCCGCTAGCGAGAGGTCCGCGAGCCGCGTGTTTGAGGCCCTATATAGTGCGCTATATAGTGCGAGAGCTACATGATACTGCCGCAACAGCGTTGGAATGTGCAGGAATAGACTAGGTCCATTAAACAAGGCGTGGGGTGAAGTATATTCGCCTGACAAAATATCTGGCTTGAAAAAGGAAAATGACAGATTTCGTGCCGGGTGATGTCCCTTTGCATCCAATGAGTTAGCTTCGAGAAGCTTAGACGCGCCTTTATTACCAAGCTCGAACGAACCCCGAAAATATATCGAAATCGCTTCATCCACTTCCTGCCAGTCCTAACCGCGTAGTCTAATGGGCACCTTCTACCGGTACGACATAGTTGGGAAGGAATAAGCCATTATAATATGAAAAAAAAAAACGAGCACGGTGCAAACCGTGCATAACATACACTGTTGAAAATTGCAAGGAGAAGCCCTCAAAGAGGAGGTTTACAGATGATATTGAGGAGTGGCACGACGTTCGGGAACGAGAGAAGTGAAGGGATGAGCTACAAGCCATATTCATTCTACAGAGCTCCACAAAGACATCCTAGATTTGCTCTTTCGCAAATGGCAAGGCAGATGTGGTGCGCCCGTGCGGCCACCGCGAGCAGTGCAAGAAGCTTTAGCGCGGATATGTGATGCAACATGGCATGGCGTGCTTAAAGCAGGAATATCTCGATACTTTGATTTTTCGCACAATAATATGTGAAGAAGTAAACTATAAAGTATGCCATGAGAAACGTATAGACTGTATATACTAGCAGTGGTGTGGTATATGTAAATAATGCTATGAGAAATAGTTTTTTTCTTCTTCCTTTCGGCTGCTTATACGCATACACGTGGTGCACGCGGTTCCATACCTTTACCTAGATTAGTGTATTTGCAACAACGGTCACAAATTTGGTTTTCTCCTTCTGTTTCTCTTGCTGTGGCAAGGCGCTACAACGGTGAAAACAGGTGGTACATATCGAGAAGGGTGCACGATTGGCTTTGTGGTTACAGCATGCTATAAATTTCAATAGGCTATAGAGTGCAATGAAAACAAAGTGAAGTGAGCGTTTTGTTCTCTGCCAAGCTAATCTAGAACACATGCTCTGGCGGTGCTCCGTGTTACGTGGCGGCGAACGCCCTTCATGATCCCCATTGTATTTGCAGAAAAAATGGGTACGGTATACCACTGCCGAACAAACAATCATTGTATCCAATATGTCCGCTCAACTCTTTGCACCGTGAGCCCCTTTTTACCGGAAATTACCGTATGGTAAAGTATAATTGTTAGCGAAACATACGCCAACAAAGCGTAGATATTTGCCACTTAAAACACCTTGCTGGCGATTCCAGGGGCGTAGCCAGAAATTTTTTTCGGGGGGGGGGGGTTCCACCATACTTTGTGTATGTTCGTGCGTGCGTTTGTATGTGTGCGTGTACATATACGCAAGCAAAACTGAAAAATTTCGGGGGGGGGGGTTGAACCCCCCCAACCCCCCCCCCTCCCCCCTTGGCTACGCCCCTGGTCGATTCCATGTTCGGGCAACACCACCTAGGTTACTGGGTCGGGCCTCAGTCGGGCCTGATCTGTGGTCGGGCCGGGCCGGGTCGGGTAGGCGAAATTTTTTCTCGGGTTCGGGCCGGGCCCGGGTATCATTTTGAGTCACCGGGCCGGGTTCGGGCGGGTAAATTTGAACGAGTTCCGGGCCCGGGCCGGGCCCGGGCCGAGAATTACGGCCCGTGCAGTGCTCTAGTCCTGGCTACTGTACAGATATTTGTAAAGCTCCTCAGCTATTTTAACTTTCCGATCCATATTGACAGTGACTTTGCCTTCCTCATCCCTTAGTGCATACGTCCGGTTTTTGCCTGTGCGCAGTTTCCTCTTGACCCCTTTGAGGCTTCGTCCGTTCTAGAGATGACCAATAAAAGGATGGGACGAAGTCAGTCACGTGCGAGTCACGTTTGAGACCCTAGCCCTGCAACAAAAATTAAATAAAACGATACAACGTGGCTTCCTAGATGAAGTCCAGGAGCGGTCTATACAATTCGCGCATCCACTTGGAATCAACGTCCATCGGCACTGTCGACGAGCGCAAGGTAAGGTTGTGATATTTACAGAGTACTCGAGAGACTGATTAGACCGCGTGCGCGTCGCTCGCACCGCATATACATGTATATAACAAATGATAAGATTCTAGCGCCCTTCGTTGATACTAACTGCAGTTGTTGCATTTCAGAAACGCTGGTTGTACTTTCACGTGTTTGCTCGCAGGTGAATGCATGCCGTAGATATGTGTAGTCGTGCGCAAGATGAGTCTCTAACACTGCAATTATCTTTGAAATACGCCATAACGGCTAAACGCAGTGAGCAAGCGCAAAAGTGTTCATGACACCAAATGCTGAGGCGGAAAATTCTATGGCATTTCAATACGACATATTCGCATTAGCACCTTCCAAGTATTCGTACACTAAACACGAATTCGGTGTTCCGCTCACATTATTGGCAAACCAACGTCGTGACGGCATCGGGCCGCGATAACGCACATATCGATTAACTGCTACGTCCGATATACATACGCTCGGCAATGCCTACACTGTCTGTGTTATTCCTTTCACATTTCATGCGTAGATATACAGGCAGATGCGTTTGGATAAGTGTAGTCTTTTATGATGTAAGAATATTCAACAAGCCGCGACGTGTACGTTCCTTTAGTTCCGTGCTCCCACGGCACCAACGACCCGCGGGCGACCGAACGGCCGGCTCGCTCGATGTACAAACTATTCCCATAGTGCGCCACGCTCCCGCGGGGCTTTCTGGGATTGCTTGAAAAGGTTCATTAGCAAGAGAATCTCGCAATGCATTCACCCTCTCTCTTTAGACTATCATCCGATGCTTTGCAATCATATGCCTCAATTTATTTTTATCATATATCTGCACTTAATTATTAATTTCCTAAAACTATCAGTAGATTTAATTACTCCTTTAAATTGCAGAAGGGTGTCTTGAAGGGTCAGTTGGTACATGTTACTGCGTTTCAAACAGCGCTAAAACGGGGCGAAAGCTTAGGAACAAACAACAGAAGCGCTGTTCCTTTGTTCGTTAGCCTTCCTGCCGTTTTCGCGCGGTTTTGGGTGCAGTAACATGTAGCAACTGGCCCTTGAAGACACCCTTCTGCAATTTGTTTCTCTTACATCAGGCTCTTTTGCACCCAGTGTTTTGCATAACTCATCAATGTGCGAGCGCTTCTGTTGTTGTTTTTTCCTTAGCCTTCGTCCAATTTTCGCGCCGTTTTCAATGCAGTACTCCTTTAAATCGTCATCTCTCGTAAACGTTTCTCTTGACACTTGTCGGTGATAGATGGTATCTATATTAAACGAATAATTATATTTGATTACGAATTAATGATATTTATGAATGCTGACAATGAATGATATTCTACTACTTCCCACCATTGTACTGTAACTGCATAGATTGAGATCAATAGCTGCATAGATTAGATACTATCGATGTATTTTACTGATGTCCTACACTGACAGCTTTCACCCTTAAATTGAACATATGTTTAATTCATTGTCACCATTCATTAGTAATGCACTGTGCACCAAGGTGCGAATGTAGATCAACATTAGTAAGATACTCTTACCGTGAATTCTGCTTAGCTGACCTAATTTAAAAAAATTGGCGCAGCTTGCACTGAGTCGCGCGCCCCGCCACGGTGGTCTAGTGGTTATGGCACTTGACTGCTGACCCGAAGGTCGCGGGATCGAATCCCGGCTGCGGCGGCTGCATTTTCGATGGAGGCGAAAATGTTTGAGGTCCGTGTACTTAGACTTACGTGCACGTTAAAGAACCCCAGGTGGTCGAAATTTCCGAAGCCCTCCACTACGGCGTCTCTCATAATCATATCGTGGTTTTGGGACGTTAAACCCCAGGTATTATTATTGCACTGAGTCGCGCAAACCTGGGCTAGAGCAGAGCTGGTCGGCACTTGGCTGGTCTTGGCTTGACTAGACACACGTGCATTCACACGACGATGCACGAAGTGTTCACGGGGTCACATTGGTAATCACGAGCATAGACTAGGCGTTGATCGGGTTCGATTGGGTATCGCTCGGCAGTCACAACACCAAATAGGTTAATTAGCTTAATCAGATTAATTGGAATAATTAGCGTAATAGGTCTAATTTGCATATTTGGAACTTGGTCTAGCTTAACTTGCATCCCTAGTCAATCTAGCATTAATTACATCTTAATTAGCTTAATTAGGCTAATGAGCTTAATTAGTATAATCTACATATTCGAGGCTTCATCTCGACGAGCTTTCACCACAAGTCAATCTAGACCTAATGAGTTAATTAACGTAATTAATACTAATTAGACTCATTCATAATTAATATATCGGTATCGCTCGGCATCTCTTGCCGAGCTCGGCATGACTACGCAGACTAGAATCTCAACTCGGCTTAATTAGGGCTAACTAGCCTTTGGCTGTATTATGCATGGCTAATTAGTTTTCATCGTGCTCAACTAAACTTAATTACAATTGGCTATGATTAACATGGCTTAACTAGGCACAGCTATGCTGAGTGCGCCGGCATAATGATGATTGTGTTTGGTCTACATCGCGAGTAGTACAAAGCGTGGGCATAACTCTGCTGTAAAAAATATTAATATTAATTACGCTGCAGAGCCCCTAAATGCCAATTAGCAAACATTCCAAATGTATTCAGCCTCTTCCTATATACTTTCATTTGATGCATTACTATGTTGTCGACCTATTAATTTATTGACCATATACCCGCACTTGGCAACTGCCTACAACGATCACTAATAAACTATAATCGTCATCTTTAATTGCTAGGTTCCATAGATTTTCCCCAAATTATCCCTGATTACTAATTATCGATAACTATCACTAAAGATAATTGCATGTTACTATCTAGCTCGGATGTTAATTTCATACATTGAATACCCTATATATATCATGTACATATCCTTCTATACTGAAAGATTTCTATTACAACCTTAAAATTGGTGAATTCATTACAAGTGATTACTTATATGGTGAGGGTGCAAATGTGCATAATGTTGCTGAGTAAATCTCACTCAGTTTGAATTCTTGGGGGTCATTGTCAACTCTGTTAATTTTTCATAGTAATTAAGCTAAAAGACCCCTAATCACTAATTAGCAACCTAAGATTCTTATATCTTTGATCCTCTTCGTCTCCACTTCCATGTGATACATTACAACGCAATCCTCCGATTAGTTGATTCTTATTTACCCCTTTTCTATTTACCTCAAGGTGTAAGTATTAATAATTACAGAGTACAATTACCATATCTCTTATACCTTTGATTACTAATTAGCTGTAACCGTATCTACTGCTAGTTACTTGCATGCGACAGCCATCTAATATTAATGGCGTGCATTGCAATACTATATCTAAATATATACATAATATACATGTCCTTCTATACTAACCGCTTTCACCAATAAGTTTTAAGTAAATTGTTAAATTCATTAGTACCCTTGATTACTTACACGCAGTGGAGCAAAATTTCTCAATATATCTTGTCAATTCTTACTTACTTTGAATTACGAGGAGCTATTCTCATTTTTGACCATCTGCTCTAATTAACCTAAGACTTCTCATTGCTAATTAACAACTAAAGACATCCACAGTATTCATACCCTCCATATCTTTAGCAGCTTCAACAAAAACAAGCTTATATAAAAACACTGACATTTTCACCTGTTTTAGGGCAACCGTAAACACTATGAAGCGTATGCACCCCTATAGGGTGGTTTCGCTGCAATGCACCTTAGACAAAAGTTCCCGTCGAACCTCAGAAACTTCTCCGACATCCGCGAAACTTCACAGGCACGAATATTGAATCATCGAGATTGGGTCCCTTCAGTGATTTAAGCACGTGAGGGCGCATTGTTTTTATATAAATTATGAAATTATCTCCTATGGAGTTTCACATAGCACATAAAAGTGGCTCTCGAACCCAGGAAGTTGATGGGAATAAAGCAAAACTTCTCGCACTGTGGCATAATGACTCCCATATTATATGGACGAAGTGATTTAAGCGTATATTGAAGCGTTACACTACAATAACTGTTTAAAGCTCGGTTCCCATTGAGTGACGCTGCCACTTAGCAGCCAACACAAAAGATGGCGCTAGTTGTCGATGTCCCGAATTCCTGGACATGCCTAAATCTAACTACAGGGGCCTCGAGCATTTTCGCTTCCATTAAAAATGCGGCCGCCGCGGCCGCGATTCGACCCCGCGACCTGCGGGTAAGCAATCCAGCACCTTGACCTCTAGACACCGTGGCGGGCGCGTCATAGGCCAGCTTGAACGGTCGAACCGGGTCCTAATTAGGCAGCACCCGCAGCGATGACAGCATTCTTTTAGCTTCTTTGAACGTGAAAGGTCACAGTGCACATAGACAGGGACGAACGAAGGACACACAAGACATGGCGCTGATATGTGTGTTCTTCCTTCGTCCCCGTCTATGTGCGCTGTAACCTTTCATGATGCTGTAGCAACTAGCCCACCAAGCCGTCCTCGTGAACTTCTGTGAACGATTCTTGGCAGCAGTCGCCCCAGCACATAGGAGCATCCTTCCGTAAAAGCTGGTAAAATGGCGCTGCAACTGCTGACAGATTAGGCGCACACTTTCCATAATAGTTCACGACACCTAGGAAGAACTGCAGTTGCTGCGTGGTTGTCGGTGTCGTAGCGTTTATTAATGCTTCAATTGTCTACGGTGACGCAGATATTTCTTCTGCACAAGTTTTGTGCCCCAGCTTGTTTTGAAAAAAAAAAACATACATTTTTTCTTTGTTTACGCTGACTTCTCGCTCAAACAAGCGTTTGAAGAGTGCCTCTAGGTTTATGAAGTGTTCTTCAGTGGTTATTCCTGTGACTAAGATGTCATCGAGATAACAACAAACTGCGCTAAGGCCCCTTGGCATCGTGTTCAATATTTCCTGAAAAATACCTGGCACTGACGCAATTCCGAATGGTAGCCTGTTGGCTGAAAACAGCCCCTTCTGCGTGTTCAAAGTTAAGTACTTCTTTGGATCTTGTGACGTGAGTACTTGTTAGCAAGCCCCTGTTGAGTTCGATCTTAATAAAATGCATCCCCCCGGATAACGCCGCCAATAGATCATCGATTTTAGGCAGCGGGTAGTGTGTAATTTCCAATCAGGGTTTTATCGTTGCCTTGTAGTCACCACATAGCCGTATGCTGCCATCTTTCTTTATCACGGGGACGGCTGGCGTGGCATACTCCGCTGTATTCATGCACGGGTGTGAGTATTTCTAGTTCAACCAATTTTACATCTCGGCTTCTACCGCTGACTGCAGTGCGAATGGCACATTCCTTGCTTTAAAGAGCCTCGGCCAAGATAGACATCGGGTATCCCAGATATGCATATTTAAGACAACACGTCCATCACAACAAGTGCCTCGTTGGCCTCGCAGCCACCATGATCACAAACAGAGATGAGTGTAGGCAAAGTGTAACGTCATGTAGCTTCCGGATTAGCTGTATGAAAAAAAAATGTCAAGGAGGCAAATTATTGCCGTTATAACGAAGCGTAAAACCAGGTCATAAAATCTTCAGGTTAAATCCAGGAAACAGCACACAGGAATCGGAGCAGGAACAGCATGCCTGGGAATTAACACATGAGGGACAAGTTTTACATTTTACAATGCAAACTAGTCTTATGATAGCGTTCATATCAGCTCGTACCAACTAGCCCCTCTTGTTAGTCTTGTTTATATGATCGGGAACTGAACAGTGCCGCCAAACACGGGACGGAGACTAAAAGACGAATGAAAGGTTTTAACAAATGGAGCTGGCTATATAAACGACGAACATCCCGTCATGTCTGTGTGAGTCCTGACCTACAAAACTGCACGAAATGATGTCACGCGGCCTCCCTTACAGCCCCTGTATGATGGTCCGTTAAAGGTCCTCAATCGCACACCTAAATACTTCCTCTTCTCATCAACGGCCGGGATGATACAGTTTCCATCGATCGTCAAGAACCTGCGCGCTTATCTCCCAACGCTTCAACAACTTCTGCTCTTACAATCACTCCAGATACTCGCCACATGTATTTCGCAGCCCAACAGTCTGCTCCTAGCCACCTGTAACATATTGAACATGCTGCAACAATCCGAACTGGAGAAGACGAAGACAACACGCCAAGCACGATATGGCTGAGCCTGTTGCTGTGCGCGTCTAAAATGATCGCTTTTGAAATATATAATTTGTGCACGTTTTTGACATTTCGGCTACGGGCCCGGCCTCCATCAGAACCTCTCTGGGGAAGGCCGGACCTACGGCCGAAGCGTCAAATAAAAACTCTCTATGATATGGCGCATGGCTGCAGCGAACGGGATCCAGAGTTTCGTTCCCAACAGCGCATTCTGGCGAGGGCGAAATTCAAACGCACTAGCATACTATAACGAAACGGGGGCGCGAATAAAACGGCACACAAAAAAATACTGACACAGGAGGACGCGCTACTAGCAATTGACTTCTTTATTCCGGAAAAAAAAACATATTTAAGACGCAGTTAGATAAGATTAAACCCAATGAGTCGACATAAAAAGATTAAAAACTAGCGCTCAGTACGAATTATCTCACGTGTCGTTCCAAAAAAAGGCCATCTCACCCTCCTGCAGATTAATAGAAGGATGACTGATGCAAATCGGCCCCTCCTTCCCGATATGGAAGGCCTCTATTATCTCCCTCTGTGTGGAGCCCTTCTGCCTGTGCATTACTGTTGTTTGTTCAAAAAGAGGCTTGCATCTGCTTTCTTTGCACTCTTCACACTCCTTGCAGTGCAATGCCCGATGCGTAAACGGTCTGCCTATCAAAGAACTGTGGTGTTCAAGAAGACGCAGATTAAGGCACCTTCCCGTTTGCCCAATGTACGCCCTGCCGCAAGACAACGGTATTCGGTACACAACGCCACTGGGGCAAGGAACAAATTCTTTCATGTGCTTAATGCTACATCCTCTCTTATCGCATCCTCTCTTATCGGCTCGCTGTGTTTAATCTGATCGAAGAGCGTTTTAAATATGTTTTTTTCCTGAATAAAGAAGTCACTTGGTAGTAGCGCGTCGTCCTGTGTCAATAATTTCTTGTGTACCGTTTTATTCGCACCCCCGTTTCATTATGAAACAACACCATTTCGCCCACCTTTTTATTATACTGAGCATACATTAAGTTCCTGCTCATCAGACGCAATAAGGAGCCCTCAGCAACGGCTTCCCCATTCACACACTGCGTAGTTTCGGCCTCTTATGCCATGCAGGTTCACTTGGGCAAACCTGATACTAATGTCTGGTTTGCCCCCCCGTCTTTCATCTTCATATGTCTTTTGGTTTATGGTGTGAAATTGAATTAGAAAAGAAGTCGCGAAAAAAAAAGAAATCTTTCTGACTCGTATACGGTGAAAAGACAGCTTTCATTACGAAAAAAAAGTCCGGAACTATTTCAGTGAAAGCAGCGTTCGTCAAACGGAAGTCTTCCAAGCAGTGGTTGAACAACGAGTTTTTCAGATACGCTCACAGGCAGTGTTTTTTTTTATTAACCTGAATTGCTCACGCGTTTGTCTTAATTATTACATGTTGACTACATTATTAACAGTGTTGTGATTTACCATTTTTTATTAATAAATCCAGCTTTCCTACGGAGCGTTGCCTCTTAGATTTAATGAGGGCTGTATCATCAATGATTGCTTACATCGCACATTAAGAACACTTTTGCCGCCATTGCTTTCTATAGGCGTACGTGACATCATAAAGGATGAGAACGGTGTTCCCGTCGCCCATGCATCTTTGAGAATTACCGACCGCAGAAGGAAATCAGGACATCTTCCCGAGCCAAATACCGGAGCGTACTCAGACCTGGCAGCTACGCTATCAAGGTGCGTAACGTTAACCCACATGTTCCTTTAGTGGCCCAGAAATTCATTCCTGGCTTTCGCTAAGTTTTCAATCTGGCATTTTCAGATACGGTTGCTGAATGCACTTAGAGTCATATTCGGCGAGACGGAAGTGTTAACCCGCCATCAGGTAAGAGAAACTGTAGCACGGCGACCGTCCCGTATGCATCCGACTGTGCGAGTCGCAATTGCGGTAAAGCGCATTACAGGGGACCGACTTTCATTTTGCACCGCAGATTTAGACATAGAAGGTCCGTGTAGAGAGACTGTTCTTCCTGGCAAATGGTGACCGAAAACTGCGCCGCCAGGTGCGTGAAAGCCGAACGCTTTGCGATTCATACGAAGCAAAGGAACGTAATGAGGAAATGAACAGACTTTTTTAATTTTTCTCTTTACCTTTGCTCATTAGACGCGTAGGATAAATTTCATCATATAATCGCGTGATTGCTGTGCTGAACGAAACTTCGCCTCAGTTGATGGTGTCCCATTGTGTAGCCGACAGGGACCACTGTCGAAAGTGGGGGAGAGTGGGGCTCCGCCCCCCTAACATTTCTCAGTGAGGGGGCTAGAGCACCGCTTGCCACACCCCCTCCCCGGCAGATACGCCTATGGATGTAGCCTCTCAGATGAAGCCAACTACCGCCTAAGAGACGGCGTCAGACATTCGACTGCGGCCGACAGCGCCACGTTTACGCCACCTCTCTTGCGCCGCCCATTTGCTGCGAAAACAGCCGCATTTACAAGCGCATCCCTTGGACGCTATGCGTTCTTCCGTAGATTAATGATTGAACATAAACGCGCCAGGATTTGTTTAACTTCGAGTAAAACAGCGCTAGCGAAAGCAAAGGAACGATACCTGCGCAGGGCGCACTAACAACTGAAAGTTTAGTCAATAGATGCTAAGAATAAGTACTGGAAGTGCACGAATAAACAAAAGATAAGAAAATACAGGAGCTTCAAATGGGCACTCCTACCGTGCGTGCGGAAGAGGTACTGCACGGAATCAGACGTTTTTCTCTGAAAGCATAGCAGACGGTATGATGGCACAGGACTCACCGAGATTTTTATCCACAGGGCTCCAACAGCCTCCCTCCTTAACCTGCCACTTTACTCCCGCCATTCCTAGAAACTTTCTTCAAGTTTTGCGAAACAGAATGTATGTGTGGAATAGCGGAGACATTCTTTGTACGTTCTTGTGTACGTGTCATCCCATAGAGTTTCCCAAAATGACCTAGAGGGAACTCTGGCGCTGCGATCGTTCAGCCACCATGGGAATGATGGGTAGTACACGGATTTGCCTAGTCTTCGTGCTTGTGGGCTTCGAACGCACTTGTGGCTTTGTTTATTGCTATGTTTTGGTTTTCTTTCGGATAAAAGAATGGATCGTTGTGAACTTCGTGACCAGATTTGAATCGGTGAGCCTAAAGAAGTTAAAGTGGTGAAGTGAAACTGCTGATTTTTGCTGAACTTCGTTTTGCGACAAAGCGGATGCAGGCGACGCGGAGCCAAACGGAGCCGAAAGAACGAAGTTCAGACAAATCCGTGTACTACCCATGATTCCCATGCTGGCTGAAGCGCGATGCATTGCAGCTCCCATAGACACTAGCGCCAGAGTTCCCTCTAGTAAGTATTGTAGGAAACTCTATGTGTCATCCCTCTTCTTCTGCTCCTCTCTTTTCGCTGGTGCTCTTTTACTGCAAGTATGAACCAATTGGCCCAAAATAAGTCTCGAGCCTTTACTTCGGTATAGAAATGTAATAAAATGACACCAACCGAACCTTGACTCCGGCGCCATTCTCGTCATTGGGGAAGTTTAGACAGGCACCGGAAACTGAGCACCAGTTTCGGTTTAAAGTAACGTGCGCACTCGTACACTCTTATTCAAGTCCCGTATAACGTCCGGCACATAAGCGGCCCATTTTTTTTCCACCACAAGGTACTCCATATAAGCGGCCCTTCAATCGCCATTAAGCGTGACAAATTCTGCGGTGACGGGCTGGGCCCGCTATATGCGGCCGCGAGCGGACGCAACGCTTATATGGAGCCCGGGTTCGTTGACGCGAAAATTTCTCGAGCGGACGCAACGCTTATACAGGGCCCGTTGTTTATGCGGGAAATTGAGATCGGCGCCGCGGCGAGAAGCGAGACAGCGCCGAGCGACCGTGCTCAAGGCTCGAAGTCCACGTTGACGCCGTGTAGTGTTTCCTGTGTTATCGCCGGATGCGGCCGGTGAACTCGAGATACAGCATACAGCCAATACAGCCAGCGCCTCCCTGACCTTGGCAATCATATCTGATTTCGTGCGAAGCACGTGCGTTGGAAACGCAGCGGCCGTGCCGAGTTACGTCAGTCGCCTCTGCTGCCTCGTTCGCCTGGCATCGTTTTTGTTTTTAAATGCGAAGCATTTCTTAGCGAACTTCTGCGACTTTGAGCGTATCTATCTATCTATCTATCTATCTATCTATCTATCTAGCCGCCTACGACTTTGTGCTCTCCTGGCCGTTTCGTTAATCGGATGTATACCAAAATTGGTGTGTCATAACATGGCCTTATCACGAACATAAATGACAGGTCATATCATGAAAATCATGACACGCATGTCATGAACAGCATGATTTACATTCCACGGCCTTTGGGCTAACTGGCCGTTCCGTTAATCGGATGTATACCAAAGTTGGTGTGTCATAACATGGCCTTATCACGAACATAAATGACAGGTGATATCATGAAAATCATGACACGCATGTCATGAACAGCATGATTTACATTCCACGGCCTTTGGGCTCTTGCGGCCGTTCCGTTAATTTCATATATACCAAAATTGGTACGGCGTGACAAGAGTTCATGACGAACATAATGACAGGTCCTAACATGCAAATCATGACGCGCATGTCATGTGCAGCATGATTTACATGACATTGTCTCGGGGCGCTCGCGGCCGTTTAAATGAAGGGATACATACGAAAACTGGTATGACGAGACATTTCTGTATGACGAACATAACTGACACGTGGTAACATGAAAATCATGATATGCATGTCATGTATGACATGATTTACATGCCACGCTCATGGCGCACTCGCGGCCGTTTCGCTAGATTGATATACACCAAAATTGGTATTGTGCGATGTGACTTTATGAAGAACATGAATAACAGGTGGTAGCACGAAAACCATGACATCCATGACATGTATGTCATGATTTACATGCCACGCTCATGGTGCATTCGCGTCCGTTTCGCTTGCGTGATATACACCAAAATTGGTGTTACGCGACACGACTGTATGACGAACGTAAGTGAGACGTGGTAAAATAAAAATCATGGCATGCAATTCATGTACGACCTGATTTGCATGCCACGCTCATGATGCGCTAGCGGCAGTTTCAGTAGATTGATATACACCAAAATTGGTATTGCGCGATGTGACTGTATGAACAGCATGAATGACAGTTGGTAAGACGAAAACCATGACATGGATGTCATGTATGTCATGATTTAATTGGCACGCTCATGATGCATTCGCGGCCGCTTCGCTAGCTCGATGTACACCAAAATTGCTTTTCCGCGAAGCGACTGTACGACGACGGTAATTGAGACGTGGTAACATGAAAATCATGACATGCATGACATGCACGACATGATTTACATGTCATGCTCATGACGCACTCGTGCCGTTTCGCTTGCTTGACACACCAAAATTGGTATTGCGCGACGCGACTGCATGACGAACGTAAATGAGAGGTGGTAACATGGAAATCATGACATGCAGGTTATGTATGTCATGATTTACATGCCGCGCTCATTGTGCATTCCCGGCCGTTTCGCTAGCTTGGTATACACCAAAATTGGTATTGCGCGACGCCACTGTATGACGAACGTAAATGAAAGGTGGTAACATGATAATCATGACATGCAGGAAATGTACGTCATGATTTACATGCCATGCTCATGGCGCACTCGTGGCCGTTTCGCTAGATTGATATGCACCAAAATTGGTATTGCGCGATGTGACTGTATGAAGAACATGAATAACAGGTGGTAACATGAAAACTATGACATGCATGCCATGTATGTCATGACTCACATGCCACGCTCATGGTGCATTCGCGGCCGTTTCGATAGCTTGATATACACCAAAACTGGTATTGCGTGGTGTGACTGTATGATGAACATTAGTGACAGGTGGTAACATGAAAAACCATAATATTCATGTCATGTATGGCATGATTTACATGCTCTACTCATGGTGCACTCGCGGCCATTTTGCTCCTTTGATATACACCAAAATTGGTATTGCGCGATGTGACTGTATGACGAACATAAATGAGAGGTCTTAACATGCGTATCATGTTATGCATGTCATGTACGGTATGATTGACATGCCACTGTCATGGTGCGCTTCCGGCCGTTTTGTTAACGTGATATATACCAAAACTGGTATGGCATGACACGAGTGCGTGATGAACATAAACGACAGGTCATGCATTTATATACCAGAATATGCGTTTCATTGGCATGGTGTACACTAGATTGTGCATGCATGCGTGCATGGCAAACATGCGATATATGGTGGACTAGATGCCATGGCATGAATGATTTCATTTGGCTCAAAGACAAACAAGGCGATGTATGCAGCTCCTTGCTGGCTGCTTCGCATTACATCGATTCCCACAGTGCGTGGGATCTGCCGAATTTTTTTGCACACGTGACTTTGTTTCTGTTTACTCGTGAATACGCAAAATTATCACGCAAACAACGCCCGCGACGTCTACAAACTCAACGTGCGAAGGAAGTTTTCACCTGTGATCGCGTTCTCTCTCTGCTCACGCTGCTGACTTATCCCCCCTACAGTTCTCTCTCCCATGCGCGTCGAGCGGTGTCCGTCTCTTTTGCGCCCGCTCCTTGCATGGTCTCTCTGTTTTCGTTGAGAATTCGGTCCCGCGATCGTCTTGGCGTGCTTCAACGCTTCGGCAGTGCCGATCAGGCCCTGCTGCGTGGGATGTACACCTCGACCGACGTCAAAGGCATTCAGAGAGGAGCGTGCAGTTATGATGGCACGTGTGAGTGCAAAGTGTGTCAGTGCGATGTGAGTGTGAGTGCATCAGATTGCTCGCGTACAACCGCCAGCCAGGGGAACCAGGCGTGCCACATCAAGTTGCCTGGTGCTCCTACTGCGGGCACTGCCCCGTGAACCATGCACGACTGGGTGAGTTTATTTCGATGCTCCCAATCTTGTGTCGTGCTGTTAGAAACAAAGCACCGCTCCTAACGAGTCTCTATAGATCTGTGAAAGGCGCATCGGAAGAGCCTCTTGCTCGGACCTTTTCTTAGAAATGCATGAAGGTCGCAAATTGTCAGAAAGCGAAACACTGTTGCTCACTATTATGTGGTTCGCGAATCAAGAACGATATCAAGCAGCATCTGCAATTGTGTACCTGAAGCGGATCTATCTCTCTGGAAAAAAAGTAAGAATGATAACGCTTTAACAAAATTGGCATCCTACAGCAACATAATTCTTTTTTATAAATTTCGTCATTTAGAACCTTGGATCGTTAACAAAAACAGAACTAAATACGGTGACCAAATGCTGCAGTTTTGTTTACCTACTGTTCTAAATCAATTATACAAAGAGAATGGTCTCAGTGTATCAACTCTGTCGTTAAAAAGGCTACGCGATGTATTTATGTGATTGCTTGTGCTGCCATGGGTTCATTTGTTTGTCTTTTTCTATGTCTTTAGCACTTCGCCTAATTTCTTCCCCTTGTTTTCATATGTTTCCACAATAACCTTGTTTATTTATTCCGACCGTGTATGTTTACTGTTTCTCTGTTTTAGTTAGTCCATCCATTATGTATATCGTGTGTTTGACCGCTGTGAAGCCGCCCAGAGTATGAGGTGGCCAGGTTCCCCTCAAACTGCGCAATGCAGCTTTTTGCCTGGTCATCCTCGCAACCTTGTTGTGAATAAACACAAAAAAAAATTCAAAATTCAAATTCATATATTGCTCAAAAACGGAATCAGTATTGTACTTGCACGACTATCGTAAAGCGTTCATAAACAGTGTAACTATTTATCTGCGTTTAGGTACTGCAACAGATATAACTTAGATATTTGTTTCTGGTGGAGAGTTGATAAATTACAATTAAGTCTATAGCTAGCTCATTCCATTGAAGAATTTTCTTTCGCACGACAATTTTGTCACAATTGTGCAGCAATTTTCGACGCAGCATATGAAATTAAAAAAAAAAATTGGGGGACCCTTAAGCTTCGCCTTTAAGAGTTGAACGCGATAGCGAAATCCGGCCCCTAGTGCGCACTTCAACCACTAAGTGCATACTTATTAATGTGTATTGCTACACTCACACACGCACGCACGCGCGCGAATTTTACAGGCTTTCGATCTAAAGCAAGAGTCGCATGGCCTCCAAGATATACACCGCGCGCCGGCCCTCTCGGATGCCATGAAAAGTCGAGACATATTTCTCACAATGCCTCACAGATGGCAGCACATTATCTAGCGTTTGCTGCGTCGGCTTGATATGTTTTCCTCTAGATGGACATAGTTGTCCATTTTTAGAGCTGTTTGAAAGTTCGTGTGTGTATTTAGCGGCGATGGCTGCACTATCCCGGCGTTTTTCGACGTAGTTTGATGGCCTCGCGAATGCGCCTACCGTATGGGCTCGTTTTCGTCGTGACACCTGCCGAACAAAATGCGTTAAGGAGACTCCTTGTACTACATGGCATTTATGTAGTGTTTTTGTCCGAAGCAGCTGCAAGCAACATCGTGGCTTTGTGGTAAGACACCTGCTTGCCACGCGAACGGCCTGGGTTCGATCCTCATTGGGACCGAAGATTTTATCGTTAATTTTATTTGCTACTTTCTCGATTTTTCGCTCACGGATGATTTTTCGCTCACAACCAACGGTGCCGACGCCGACAGCGGAATTTCTGCGACACGAGCTCTCTAACGCTACCGCGTTAAAAAGCTATTCTATGTCTGACCAGACGACAAATACATATGTTTGTCAACACCACGTTGAAAGGAGATATTCAGGGTAATTTTACGCCCAATTATGCTGTATGCAAACACAAAATACTTTTGAATACAAGAATGTTTTTCTGCTAAAGAGCTTTAATTTCAATGAAAGAAAGACAATATTCAATAAGCAGGTGGTGGCACCAATCTCAGACGTGTGCATTGACAGCCGAAAGGACCTGCAAAGTTGTGATATTAGTCTATATATAACAGCACCATTCACTGCATGCATCTGTGTACACAAAGTGGGCCCTTTGAGTCTGCTAAAGTACTCTGACATTGACTTTGAATGTAATTTGTATCATTCACTCAACGAAAGATTATATGTCAAATTTCAGTATTAGAACATGCATGTAGATTGAAGTTTGTTTCCTTGGTGCTGCAAAGAATATTGATACTAGCCTGTGTGCAGCCACCTTACATGCGTAGCCACCTTACATGATGACTGGGAACCGCTGTTTATCCTAGTGGTTACATGGCCTTTAGTTTTTTCAGTGTGGACTCTGTCGCAACGTCCACCTTGTTTGTAGCAGAGTTCCTTTTCTGCCATTGAATAGGGTCTAGTCAATTCCTTTGTTTAAAATAGTTTAAGATAGTTCAAGTACATCTGTATGCACAAAGGCGTACACACATAAGCAATCATGTAAGTCAATGTAGGCAATCCATTCGGGCCATTTTGATTGTCCTGTGGTTCTACCATTTCCCAACAGAAACAGAAACCAGGTATTTCCAGGTTTGCCCTGTGAGCGTGACACTACAGCACTCAAGTTTAGTGCAAAAGGACATGCCCAACACACATGCCATCTGTCACCACCTATGATATGTCATCACTGAGAGGTGGCTTCAGCCTACTATTGAAGCAAGCCAAGGCTCTGCTTTCCATAACTTATGGTCTCAGTACACTCATTTGGCTGCTGTTTTTACCAATTTTCATGTAACAGATATATGATATGAACATTGCGTGCGAAACACAAAGAAACGCTTGCTTATACACTTGTGAGATCTGACATTGTACTTGTGGCTGAGAATAACAGAGCTGAGCTGAGTTCGTGGTGTCCTGACTTCTTTCTTTTGTCCGTGTTTGCACGCCCTCTCTTTTTAGAATGAGTACTTGTGGCTGCTTTGAATGCATTAGCAAAATTTCAAGCAGTAGCACCTATAGCTGCGTATCGGGGTGGCTGAAACTGATTTATTTACTGTGGCATATACCAGGCCCATAAAAATCTCAATTTATGCACGGTTTTGCATCTAAAGCTTCCAATATTTTAGTGCTGGCATTCATCCATTCACTGCCTCTGAATTGTTAGCTTTTTGTATGAAGATGTGCTGTGCAGAACATAAAACATATATTTGTTTTTATTACTTTTTTCCAGTATCTTGCTGATGTCCATGGGTTGCCAGGGCCCATGATTGTTTGGAGCTCGGCAACAAAGCTTATTTTTTGTGCTGAGGACGAGCGTGTTACCCTGAAAGATGACTGCACGCTTGAAAAGACAGTTTTCTTGTGTTTGACCATACATTACATAAAGGATGTTACATATCCGTCTGCATTCGCCCAAACATTGGGACTAATTCAAAGTTTGCTGCACAAGGAAGAGTGTTTTCCATGTTGCTGGGCAAGCAGTAAACTGCTGGAGATTCTCGACAAGCTCAAGGACAACGCCTAACTTATGTTCTTTTTTGTGCAGTTTTATTTTGTTTGTGTTTTTTGTTACATTGTTAGGCTGGGTAGATAAGGCTGCTGGCTAGCTGAATTTTCGCAAACTTTAGAGACACTTAAGTTTGTTTTATGTTCATGCACTTTTCAATGCTCTTTCTTTTGAGGATACCTGAGTAGCAGGTACACTAGCATTGGAATCTGTGGCAGATATCATTTGCAATAATAACTGTTTGTGTGTTCATATATACATATTCATTGTTCATTTTGTAGTTTTCCTCGAAGTATAACATACAGTCATCATATTATTTCTGATGCATGTACTATGAAAAGTCCTATTTATTAGGGCATTATATTAGCATATCACTTGTCGTTCATGCACAGCTGATACCTATGCTTTGAAATTTTATTAGCCACTACCTACAGAAAAGCTGCGTCCTCAAACTTCAGGCCTACTAATATAGAGGGTATCTAGTTTAGTCATACATTTGTGATAAATCATAGTACCTACGTGCACTACACAGCTCATGATATAGAACAGAATTTTTTTCACTGTGTATTCTACTCATATATTGCAAATAAAGTGCCAGAAACAGGCAGGAAGCACACCTCAAGCCCTTCGTCTGTTTCCAAGGCTACATATATGACGTCAATCAAGGCCCACTTTCAATACTTCTTTGTTACTCTAGTCAATTCTGTGTTATCTTATTGTGTTTAAGTAAAGTTATTATAATTGAAGGCATTTAGGTAGCTCCTGCCATTTATGTGGTGCAATTTTCTATGTATGTATTGACCTGCACTTTGCAAGAAAGTAGAGATTTTTCTACGTATAGGCGTGCTGAAACTCAAGCTAGGTCAGGCACGTAGGCAAGGGGGGGGGGGCGGGGGGCCCGGGACCCCCCCGAAATTCGTCCAGCCTTTTATATTCCCGGACAATGTTTTTTTTCTTTTTGCCATGAAAAGACTTTCTTTCGAATAATTAGGCCTTGCCCCCCCCCCCCCCCGGAAAAAAAATCCTGGCTATGTGCCTGAGCTAGGTCATTATCAATTCTAGTCGGATGAGAAGGCCTGAAACCCCTACAGCATAGAAAAACAACAATCGTTCTGTTTAATTATTGGACCACCTCTTTCGCATTTGTTTTTTTTTACCTTGTTTCTGTAAAAGTGTAAGATTCACTTATTAGTTTACAAACGCTGTATTGGTGTATACATTGTTGCTCAGTTTTGTTTGTAATTGAAAATAAAATATGTCAAACTACAAAAGTGTGCACTGTGTGTTCAGGCTTACTGACTGTGCAAATAGAGGTAAGTCATGCTGTTTGGAAAAAAAAAAACTAGTTAAGTTATGCAACATATTTATAGCTGTTACTGTCTAGAGAAGGACACAGGTGACTTGTGAGATCACAGGGCCAGTGATAAGATGCATGATTAAAGCATTGCAGAATGCATCAATCCATGCATGCAGATAATGGTACCGAGAGTCGCATAGCAATTGTGGTCATTACTGATGGAGAAACTGGTTAGGAATTTCAACTGAAGAGTTTTGAATGCATAAACTATATATGTCAGAATGATACATCCATTAAAATGCTGCATTACTGAACGTGTAAGACTGTTCATAAAGAAAATTTTTATTGATGACCTGATAGCCGATAGGCCACTGACTGCTTTTGGGACACAACTGCAAGGAAAGTGCACCCATTCAAGGCCAAATTGCTAAGTAGCTTGCTAGAAAATAACAAGTGGACTGCCCCCTTATTTGTTTTGAAAGGATACGTTCATGAGATTCAGTTAGCTTAATCTGATCCAATAACAGCTTTGAAAACCACTTCAGAGAAACTACTGCCGATATCCTTTAGGGGGCCATTATGTTCACAGGTGCTGAAGTGGAATACGTGGAGGTTGAGAATTGAGCAATAAGGTATATGGCATATATTTTAGGGTGATTTTATTATTCCATTGATTATTTAGTTGACACAATGCCCTATTACTCCAACAATAGAGCATATAGGTGAAGAACCCTTGCGATGCATCCTATTGTATATGTATTGACGCGTGTGCTCTGCAGGCAAGAAAGACAATGGGGACATCAGTGAACATCAACGTCTAGTGGGTCTTCGGGATTTTGCTGAAGACATCATGTTTGTCATTCATGGTGAATCAGCAGTGCAGCCAAACACGGACATAGGAAAGAAAGTACACAACATAGTGCTATGTTTCGTGTACCTTTCCTCTGTCCGTGTATGGTTGTGCTGCCGATTCATCATGAAGGACAACCAACTAGCCCAAGTTTCAGTCTTGTTAGACATGTTTGTGCCTGCTATTTTTTTTTTTTTTGTGTCAACAAGCTGTCCTCCTACTCTTGTAGAACTTCTCACTGTCTTGTGTTTGCGTTGTACCGTGACAATATTCTCTATTTTTTCTCTCATGGCTCTGCATCTCATTGTTCTGCTCAGTGTACAGCTGCGCAGCAGCATAACATGTTCCTTCATTCAATTAATGCACAAAATACTGTCATGGGTTCTCGAAGAAATGGCACGAAATGTAACAACAATTAGCGGTGCGAGATGAAACACCTAAATGCCACAGTTCTACAGTAATGGGTAAAGGGAAGGGCTTGGAGCAGAGAACAGAAGATCATAAAAATAAGGGACCCATGCATACATAATTAAGTACCAGTCTCGAAGAGTGATGGATTTGGACTCAATGCCTGACTAACTTATTGTAAAGAAATGTCTCAACACTGCAAGGGAAAGGCCATGTTTTGAAATGATGCCAGAAAAAGAACAAATACAATTCAGGTCTCAACATTTAGTGAAGGACAAATCTAGTACAATATGCGAATACCCTTTATGTCTGACAGATGTTGTGCCGTAGTAAGTGCCACGGAAGGGGGCTGCATGAAAAGGATAATATAGAATTGATCATGGTAAGTTGGTAATCCATGACTACAAAGAACTGCGCGAAATAAACTGGCACAAGGAAGACGCTTTTCCATGCGTCTCCTTGTGTCAGTTTATTTCGTGCAGTTCTTCGTATCAAAGAATAACAGCTGCACATTAGACATGTGTATGCCTGCATGCTTTTGTGAGCCACCGCTATATGAGCTGCTAAATCTGAAAAAAGCTGCGACACTTGTGCTTGAACTACTACAGAATGTTTTTGTGTATAGCTAGAGTTGGTACTGGCAATAAATCTTGAATTCTCAAGCACAGTTTGTATTAGCTGCTGTACTAGCCAAAGCTAAGGATGTTGCATGACAGTTGATATTTAAATAAAAGTGCACGCAAAGCTACATGGTATGGAACAGGGGCTTAGCCAGGGTGGTTTTTCGGGTGATGGGGGGGGGGGGGGTTCAACCCCCCCCCACAGAAAAATTTTCAATTTTGCTTGCGTATATATACACGCACACATACAAACACATGCACGAACCTACATAAAGTATGGTTGAACCCTCCTCCCCCCGAAAAAAATTTCTGGCTACGCTCCTGGTATCGAACATAAGGGAGGTTGACTGGGACACGTAAAGCTCAACATTTATGGGTGTGCTATTTGTGTGAAAGCGTGCTTTTTATTTGCAGATGTTACTTGCAATTATGACACGTATTGAGTATAAGAATCGTTCCTATATATGTACTATTTAGTATTATACGTTTACATGTCGCGTCCCGTGACCCGAATCAAGCAGGATGCTACTGACTGCACATTTTTAAGACAGGCGATTATTTATTCCTAGAAGTCAAGATTACTGCCCGAGTTTAGCCACTCTTAGCATTTTGCTAGTTTATACATTAAAGCGTCGTTAAGCTCAAAGCATACTCGACTGGATCACGTGGAGTGAAGTAATACTGGCCCTTGTCGCCCAGATCACATCTCGTAGCCAAGGAAACAATCACTTTCACTCGTCGACAATGGGTGGAATACGAAAACAACCTTCAACCTGCCACGTTCCCCAACACAGGGCTTCCACCAGATCGCTCTTCGGCGCTGATATGCGGTCAACTGAGACATGTTGTAGAGCTTAACATTCATGAACCTTCAAGGTGCCAAACAAGTGCATATTTAATTTGGGGTTGTTATTTAGATTAACAGCACCCATTAAATATTAGAATGTTTCAAGTTAATCTTTGCATTATTCAGTATAATTGTTCACATGATCCTTCTGAATCCTTCAGGCCACTTCTGACTTTTGAAGAAATAGCATGGTTTATCCTTGAAAGCTGATCATATTGTGACTTCATTCAATTTCAAGCATTGCTAGCTTCTTTTGATGCGACGCTTGGCAGGAAAACATATGTTCTAACGGGTGATGCAAGCGATTTAATGCGTGGTCTTGCCGCGCCAGTCATGCACTACGTTTCATCGTTTGTGGAAGCCAAGGGGAGCATCACTTCCAACTGTCAACAACGAACGAACCACGAGAACGAACAACCTCAGACCCGCCGTCCTCCCCAGCATGACAATTCCACGGCATCGCTCGTCGGCGCCGTCAGCCTCGAGCTGGGTGACTGCATTCTTTTTCTGCGAAGGCTCGTTGTTCTTTCGACTCAACAACAACAACGTTTCCTTATCGTCTTAATATATTCGGGGAGAAATGAGCGCGCCCGTTCTGAAAGCTGGTCCGTCGGTGCGCGCTGCACTACACCAAACCCATCTGTTGCGCGAATAAGCGATTATCTGTTTTAATCCGATTCCCTGAGATGAACCTCAGCACAATACTGTCCGTTATAAACGCACCGACATCAACGCGATGCTCGCGAAGGACGTGGGAGACTACTCGCCGAGGGAGATGAGATCAGCTGACTTCCACCGCCTGTTACTGCGTCAAACATCGCAGATTACTTTCTTTGGCGGCTGGTTGCACTTCAGGGCACGTTTTGGTGCTGTATGATGCCGGCAACTGGAAATGCACTCGGAAACGCGTCGTTTATGGTTCACCTCTGTCTCCGTGCGGGATGCGCAAGCCGTCGGAACGAGAAACGTAATTCCACACACAAACTGACTGTGACTGCCCGCGAGGGTTCGCTTACGGTCGTGCACATGTATACACGCGCATTATACGCGAACGATGCCTGTCATATATGCATAATTATAGCGTTGTAAGCCGATCGTAAAATTGTCCAAGAAACGTGAAATGCAGT
>NC_051176.1:46539584-46626766 GCF_013339695.2 Rhipicephalus sanguineus
TAATATTAGATTTTCAAGTTAATCTTTGCATTATTCAGTATAATTGTTCACATGATCCTTCTGAATCCTTCAGGCCACTTCTGACTTTTGAAGAAATAGCATGGTTTTATCCTTGAAAGCTGGATCATATTGTGACTTCATTCAATTTCAAGCATTGCTAGCTTCTTTTGATGCGACGCTTGGCAGGAAACATATGTTCTAACGGGTGATGCAAGCGATTTAATGCGTGGTCTTGCCGCGCCAGTCATGCACTACGTTTCATCGTTTGTGGAAGCCAAGGGGAGCATCACTTCCAACTGTCAACAACGAACGAACCACGAGAACGAACAACCTCAGACCCGCCGTCCTCCCCAGCATGACAATTCCACGGCATCGCTCGTCGGCGCCGTCAGCCTCGAGCTCGGGTGACTGCATTCTTTTTCTGCGAAGGCTCGTTGTTCTTTCGACTCAACAACAACAACGTTTCCTTATCGTCTATAATATATTCGGGGAGAAATGAGCGCGCCCGTTCTGAAAGCTGGTCCGTCGGTGCGCGCTGCACTACACCAAACCCATCTGTTGCGCGAATAAGCGATTATCTGTTTTAATCCGATTCCCTGAGATGAACCTCAGCACAATACTGTCCGTATAAACGCACCGACATCAACGCGATGCTCGCGAAGGACGTGGGAGACTACTTCGCCGAGTGGAGATGAGATCAGCTGACTTCCACCGCCTGTACTGCGTCAAACATCGCAGATTACATTTCTTTGGCGGCTGGTTGCACTTCAGGGCACGTTTGGATGCTGTATGATGCCGGCAAATGGAAATGCACTCGGAAACGCGTCGTTTATGGTTCACCTCTGTCTCCGTGCGGGATGCGCAAGCCGTCGGACGAGAAACGTAATTCCACACACAAACTGACTGTGACTGCCCGCGAGGGTTCGCTTAAGGTCGTGCACATGTATACACGCGCATTATACGCGAACGATGCCTGTCATATATGCATAATTATAGCGTTGTAGCCGATCGTAAAATTGTCCAAGATAACGTGAAATGCATGTATAAAGCCGCGGAAGTCCACCCAGATCGTGTGGTGCGGTGGCGTAGTGGTTACAGTGTCTGCTTGTCACGCGGTTGGCCTGGGTTCAAGTCCCCGTGGTGGAGTGTGTGTGTGTGTGTTGATACATGGTTTGTGACTCTCTGTGCAGTGTTCTTGTGATGTGTAAATGCATATTCATGAGTTGGAAGGCTGAAGAGAACAAAAGAAAAAAAAAGAGGAACACTGCACGATCAACTACAATGTAGAAGAATTTTTTTTCTAAAAATTTGCGAAAAGTACCGCATATATTTCGACCGCATATTGAGCCGTATATAAGCCGGACAGATTTGACCTGAAATACCGCTTAACCAAATCGACGGTATGCGTTACTTTAAGCGGTCACTTTTAAACGGCCTTCTGGCAACGAGATGGCCTCGCATATGGAAGAGCCGCATAAACTTAGGCCGTATAAGAAAGAGCCGCTTAGCCAGAGGCCGCATAAAGAGGGGCCGCATGAAAGAGCCGTATAAGTAGGCCGCTTAGAGAGCCATTTATAAGCGTCGTAAATTTGACCTACTTTCCGCCTTATATGCGTTGTTTTAAGCGGTCGTTTGCTAAGAGTGTAGCGGTTGCCGGGCATCCTAAGATCTGGTTGAACGAAGTAAGGCCGATGTTGATGTTCGCATTTATTGTCTTTCACAAGTTTTTACAAATAAAGAAATTTGATTGAACTGTAAAGAACTCTTGTTTAGTTTATTTGTCTTTTTTATTTCTTATTTTGTGAATTTTAACTTGAGCGAAGCTGCGGGAACTGGTTCACTTGTGTTCGTAGCGCTTGACTCCGCTCACCCTTGCTACTCGCTCAGCGATATCACAAATTGGATCGCACTCGGTTATCTTCGGTCGGTCGGAGTGCTAAGTATGAATACAGGAAAGATAACGCATCTGATGGGGCTTGCAGCGAACGGAAGCCGAAGGAAGCCACGTCGAGGAGGCCAAGCGAGTACTAGACGATGATGACTAACTAACTAAATCGGGGCATCACATCTTTTGCGCGGCTCTGTGGTTTGGTAACCATGGATTTCCAGTACCAAGAAGGTTTTTTAGGTTTCCTAGTGACAGCCGGTGAGCACAAGTATTTGGGTCCAATTTGAGCAGGTATTCATTTTGCATGAGCACATGAGTAAATCCAGTTCTCTGCAAGCCTGACTGGATTGACATAAGCGCAGTGTCGGTAGACAAATTCGTCATGACGGCAGCCTACCTGTTGCCGGCAAAATGCGTTTAATGAAATGCTTGAATATGTGTTGGTTCGGCGACACAGCTGGTTCATCTTGAACATTTGGCACGTAGTTGAAATGAAGTGAAGCAATTATAGGTTCCTTCCAATTCATGGAAATGCATCTCGCCACTTTAAAACTTTCTTGGCCTTTACTTCTAATACTGTAACTGAAATATATATAATGGACTCATTGATGCTTTGCGCTGCCACGGTGGTCTAGTGGTTATGGCGCTCGACTGCTGACACGAAGGTCGCGGGATCGAATCCCGGCCGCGGCGGATGCATTTCCGATGGAGGCGAAAATGTGTGAGGCCCGTGTACTTAGATTTAGGTGCACGTTAAAGAACCCCAGGTGGTCGAAATTTCCGGAGCCCTCCACTACGGCGTCCCTCATAATTATATCGTGGGTTTGGGACGTTAAACCGGAGATATTATTAATATATTATCATTGATGCTTTGAGAAATCGTTTAACACGGAATGTCTCGACAAGTGGTATTTTCTTCGTCAAGGCAATGCTGCTGCCCTGACGAAGACAACTTGTGGAAACATTGTCTCCAGCGGCATTCCCTTTTCAACGATTTTTCATCGCTTCAATGCTCCACCTTACCCTGAACTTGTGTCTTGTTTGGTATTCAAATTCTGTAAGAAAAATGTGCGCCGTCATAACAGGCGTGATTGAGTCAAATAAGACGTGGCCTGCTCGTGATTGTTAAAAATTTTCGCATTGGTTCAGATATTCTGAGTTTAATGTTTGCTCAGTATGTGCATATTTCAGTTTTAAATAAATGCTGCTTTTGCAGATTTACACTTTCACACTTGGTGTATGTCTGTTGTTTTTTAGTACGAAACGTGTGATTAATAAAAAAAGATTTAAATTTTACTTGTGTTGATCGAGTTTTCTCTTCTTCAGAAATCGGACAGCTTTAGTTTGTTCACTTCACAATACACGAACAAAGATAAAAACATCGTTAACAAAATTTAACGAATGGCAGCGTCTCCCGAGCAGCCAGGGGACCTGCAAGATAGCACGAACACATTGTGCTTCCATGCGAAGCGGGAAAGGATGGCTTCCTCGGCAACCACATCCTGTCGGTTTCGCGCCCTTTCCCTCTATTTTCAGACCTCACCAGTGAAATCATGAAAAAAAAAACGTTATGTTTGTGAATTATCTCTAGCAGATAACTGACAGCCGCCAATGGTGGAACCGGCGCTGCCGCAGCATATCAGCATGCGAGAGCGCCTCTCATGGGAGTATAAGGCGTTTCCGCCCCCTGGTTTAGACTCGCCGGTCGGTCAGTGGTCTCAACCTTCTCGACACTTAATTGTGCGTCGTTGCGCGACACCTGCCGGTCACTATCGAGTGCGCGCACAATGAGCCTAAGCTGCGCATACTCTAAGCTTGATTCGAGAAAGAAGACAATACCGGGGTTAAGGCTCATTCGCACCTGGGAATCCGCCGTCTGCAGCGACTAGAATTATCTTGCTGCCGAAATTCAACATCATCCACACTGCTTGCCAACCACGCCGCCGAAACGAGATAGAGCGCCATCTGCCGTTTAAAGCACTAACCAAAAACCAGGCGCCAAATATCCCGGATGTTCTCACGGCTCGCGTTGCGTTCAAGCGTCGTTATGGCGAATCCCATAAAGGGGAGCAGAGGTGTACTGCTAGACCTGCGGCAGCAGGCCTAGAAAACCGCCATAAAATTGTTTTTTTTTCCGGCGATACGTAACGAACAGAAACGTACATTCGCTGAACAAAACAGCGATACAAGCCGAGATAATACTACCGCTTCTCTGAGATCGCGCCATGGTATATTGCAAAGAGTAAGTCGAGTTATATTGCTACTCGTGACAACAGTCATTGTACTCCCCTTGGTGCTCGTCGAAGAGAACAGGGTGGTTACGAAGGACTTCGCTGTTGCTACGTGCCTCCATGGCTCTGATATGACAAGCACGCCGGCATTTTTCGAATTTTCCCCTTGCGCTCCGATTGGTTCACGGTGAGGGAGTCCGGCGGCAGCTGCCGCAACAACGACACCAATCGGCGCCTAAAGCGCTGTTCCGGTAGATCTGGCTTCCGCCCAACTGGCTTCCGCACCGCACTAGCCGCCGAATGTCTCAGTTCGAAGGCACCTTTAAGGTTGGACGGGTAATCGGAGTACCTCCTACATTGGTCCACATTTCGTAATGACGGACTACACGTAGCAACGCTCGAAAAATTCTGGATCTGAAACCATCTTTTATCCCATCACCCAGCACAAAGCGACGCGTAGAAGATGCTTCATAAAGGTGCGGCGCACGCCGATTATGCTCGATTGAACATGCCCGCAAAACACAGATAACGAGCGCGCATGCAGCTCTGAGATTTCTTTCACACTATAGCCTACCACTACAGTGCAAAGAAGGCGGCAGCGGCGAATCCCGAAAACCTCCGCACAAATTTGGTATCTTCCGGGTGACGAGCCCTATCGGCCTCGGATCAATTTCTCTGCAAGGGAGGAAGCAGATACTTTTTCCGCTTAACCTGAAGTTGAACTAGTATGTAAACATCCGGGTGCAATTTGAAAATGGCGGCAATATGTCAGCGGTTGTTATCCACGCAGCCACAAATAGCTTCGTGCTACACGACAAAGCTCAAAGCCTCCACATGAACGCGTTTCTCGAGAGTCTGATTTGAATCAAGACCGCCTACGAGACGGGAATCAGCAAGAGGTGCAGCCGTAGTGCGTTGGCGTGTGCCAACATTTCTCGCTTTTGCAAAGCTGGACGAAACCACCACCGCCACTACATATTTGTCTCCAGCCGTACATCTCCAGAGGACAACAGGTTGAAAATGTCAGAACATTTAGTTTTCCCATGTTCTGCATACATAGCTGGAAATGGTAATAAAGTGCTCAAAATAGAGGAATAGTGACGCGCATTACATTCTATATTACCGAGCAGTAGCTACAAATGACGAAAGCGGTGGCAAAATTACTCGAACGTGGCGTCACTGCGCTTCGTCGAGCGGCGCCACTGCTCTTATCGCAACTGCGAATGTCCACAGCCAAAACACTGCAGCCCCGCATCCGCGCATGCGCAGAGCTCTCAGATTACACCTGTGGTGTGCCACAATGCAGCTATTGTTGACTAGGACTGCTCGGGCCGAATGAGGAGCGCATGGGCGCACGTGTGCTTGCCACCGCCACTGCCAAATCCGGTGATAAACCGCCATCGCGGGCAGCGTCTGCCCCCAGTGACGCATAGCTCGGCCGCGCGAGCGTCGCGGCCAAACTGGAGCTTGGGTTCCCTATTGGTGGTTTTTCTCAGCTGTCGCTTTCCTGGTGTGGAACGAAGCATCACCAGGGTGTGGAAACTTCCTCTACCTCGCTTGGCACACTCGGTGACATGCCGATACGTGGCGTTGGCTCCGCATGCGCCATTGGTGGCTGCCGGGTATCACACTTGAAATTATTCACAAACAAATCAGTGCCTTCACGACGAAATAGGGAGGTCAGGCGGCAGATGAGAAGAGCAGACACCCAGGGGAAGGAGCGTTACCACTTAAGCCCTCCTTCTCATGCAAGCACGATGTGTTCCTGCTCACATTCAGGTCCGATCGCCGCAGATCCAGAGCGGCCATTCGTTAATTCTCGTTAGAACCGTTTTCTATGGTGTAAAGTGGATCAGCTAAAGCTGGCCTATTTCTAAGTGACCCTTGACGGGATGTCGTCCTGAAACATTTTCAGCGCAATTTAGTGCCCAGAAAGGAATGCGATATTCTTCAACCCACACTTTACTCATATCAATGCTTTATTTGATCTGAATATGTCACGGAATCACAGGCAACAAACTGATAATAAAATTTCAAAGATGATCCAGAAGCCCCTTTGAAACCACTTCAAATATAATACGAAACACCGCATCGTCAAAAGAAATGCATATCATTAAATCAGCCTTAAAAAGAATGACACATATAAACAAGTAAACATTACAATCATTCAAGTTACTAGAACCAACGTCGGCGTCAACACTACCGCGAAAAGGGAAACTTGGTCAATAGGTAGCAAAATTGTGCTGGGGAACAAAGGTGCGAAGTAGCACACGCAATGCATTTTCGCTCGCTCAATCTGAGCAGATGCAGGGACCGCTGTTTAACTATGAGGCTTCATCAATCCAATGAACGTGTCCATGCTGCAATCTCGAGGGCAGGGAGCGTAATAAATGAAATCGCCACTGGGGACATCCTGTTGCACCGTTTCAACGCAGAGGCGGCTTCGGCGCGTCCAAGTCACCTTGAACGCCTGGCATCGCAATGCAGGACAATGCACATGGAAAGTTTCTAAAGCTGGTAGGTGCCGCAACGTGTTGCTCATCGTATGCAGGACACATTCTCGATAAATGTAAGCGCTCGGAATTATTGTTAGAGCTCGGAGAGACGGCATGGTGGCTTTGCACATTTCAGTGCAAACGACTCTCAAGTCCACATCCAAAGGCCTTAATGTAAGTGATCGTATGTGCTGATTCACACTTAGCCAAATCACCATATGCTCTGTCAAGCAGCAAGTCGCTGGTAACCAATAGAGTCGGAGATGGACCAGTCTGACCTGCGACAACCAATGCAGGCACCTTCTCTGGGAAATATCGAGCAGGGTGAGCCGCTGTAGTCTCGTTATTTCGCAAAGCGTCTTTACGGTGTCCCTGTTGAAGGAAACAGAGGGTTGACAACACGATCCACATCTATAATCTTCAGTCCACGTGATGCTGAGAGCGCGCACGTCAAGTTCTTCCAACAATGGGCAAGAGGATGCTAGTGCATCAACAGAATCTGCTATCTTCAAAGCGCACTGTGCGAGTGAAAGGGCTCGAATCTTCAAGAATGTTCCGGAAGCCTCAATGTCCCTCCAGTCTAATCCACGATCGAAGTGGCAGAAAGTCAGGTTGAGCTCAGTGAGGTTCGTGAAAGTAGCAATTAAATTTAGTACCGACGTCATGCACGCGGTTCCAACTGGGTGAACGATAGCATAGTTTTCAGCCGGGTCTCGTCCTGGCAACGGGGCAATTGTCAAAGACCGATACCAAAACCACCACGACCTTTCAGCCAGTTCTGACAGCATCTCCGGTGAATTATTGTCCTTTTCAATTGCCAAGATCAACTGTTGTTTCGGCGATTGCAGTGCCTGCGAGTTATGAATGTTCTGAAGGTAGACACATGTGCCTCTGACATCCGGCGTCAGGCGATAGGTGACATTGCCTGAAATTGCTGCAGTGATACGGAAGTCGGTCACCTGCAACGCACCAATTGATTCGCTCAAATGCTCAGACCACAGGGCCAATTTCGGAGCATATTGGCACGTGTATGTGAAGATGGTGAGATGTTGAGGATCATTGACGAACTTGGCGCAATTACCGATACTAGTAACATGGCGTCCGCTAATGTCATGAACATGTAGGTGTCTTAGAAGCGGAGATATTGTTACGATTGTGGCGATGATGCTATAGCTTTTGTCAGCACCATAAACTTCCACGTAAATGCGTTGCAGTTTAGGCATAGAATACCTAGCAATGTTTTTGTTCTCTAGGTAAACTGCATAACTTGTCCACTCACAGTTGATGGAGAAGGACAGCTTTTTCAGCTCAGGCAGCTTGGTGGATATAGTCCGAATTAGGCGCTGCGGACTTATATGGCAGCTGACGCAGTCTAGTTGAACGAGGTTGGAGAGCCCCGAAATGCAGTCCAGTAGCCGGTCGGGCGAAGCCATCAAGCAATTTGCAACACACAAGGTCTCGACATTGTCCGGACATATTCGGTCAAGGAAAGCAACCAGCACTCTGTCGTCGGAATGTGGGCTCAGCATCAGATTGCGTGTCATCGCCCTTGACTGCAAAAAATCCACGCTGAGCACTTGGCTGTCTTGGAAGGAAAGGAGCGAATCGACGTCAAGTCTGAGCGCAATATTCCACCACAGATAATCATAAAGTCGGGGGCTAGCGGGCTGGGGCAAGGCAACAGCCATGTTCGTTCAGGTGTCTCACGGCTTCGACCGACAGGATCGCGCTATACTGAAAGCTGATAAACTATGCAGTGCCGCCAGGCTGCGGGTGTCTTCCCCGCCGTCTAACCTTGGTTTGGCGCGATCATTATTGGAACATCACCTAAATCAGGCCTGCTGCATGCGCTGGCGGTTGCCAATGAGATTAAAGCCGCGATGCCATGATGAAAACGAGATAGCAGGGTGGCAGCAGCAATCAGTAGCGAGCGTCTCGCATTGCGTAGGCAGCTGAATATCGCGTTGTACGACTAAACTTCTTCCTTTTGCTTTCTTTTTTTCTTTAAAAAATATATATGAAGCCTCAGACCACAATCGTGCCGTCACAGTCACGTACCGCCTGTGTCCTGTGACGTGTCCGCGCACGGTGCTTGGATCGATGCCCAGCACCTCTCCCAGACGTCATATGTTACAGTTAAATACGCAGGAGCCAACTCGGCAAAGATTGAACTGTTTACTGGGTGAACTTGTGTCCATCATGACAGCGCATTCGTATGACAGTGAAAGCGGTAAGTACGGTCGTCGGTCATGGGGACTCTCGAATAGAGATATAAAGCATCGGCTTTTATACATGAGCCTGCAGGATCGAGTCCGACGGCCGGTGGTCTTGTGCGTTCGATAATTCACACCATTCGGCTTGTGCACGAATGAAATATTCGAGAATGTTCAGATACATTTAAGTGCGCCACTAAGTTAGGCGATAACGCGTATAAAAGCTACAGTTGGTGCAACCTGCTCACAACGAAACAAAAAGTAGGCTCGTCAGTATCGCATCTGTCGCAAGCAAACATCCGTAGAACAACGCTGGCGGCAGCCACACGTGGGCCGTGTTTAGGTCAGAGGTATGCTGCGCATGCACAGAAATTATGTGACTTAGATTATTAGCGAGGATCCGCCCATGGACACCACCGAACAACGCGAAAGATCTACAGTATTCATAAATATTCCTCACCGCACTAAACAATAGGTCTGCGTTTCCTGTAACTCTGCAGAGACGCGTAGGGGATGCGACCACCAATAGGGCTAAATTAGACGAGAAAATGCCGACATTTGAGGATCAGTCTCTAAAGTGCGATGATCATTCGTAAAGACTACAGCCAGGATTGAGGAGCAGATACACAAGCAAGCGTCATTATGAAAATTGAGCACACCGAATTTGCACAAGCAAAGCAGACGAGGCATTGCGAAGGGATCCCCTTTGTCCTCTGTTGTCTGCTTTCCTTGTGTCAATGCCGTGCGCTCAATTTCCATAACTATTCTCTACCATGCGCCTTATCGTGGCGATCAGTTGCGGCCTAATGGTATGTGGTATCGCCACAATAAAGCGCATGGGAGGCATAGTGGATGAAGAAGAGGATCGGGGTCGGGCCATAGGAGATGGCATAGACTGTCTACGGCGAAATGCTAGTGACCAACAGCCTTCCAGGCCACCCTTCAAGAAGATCATTCGGTATCTAAAAACAGAAGGGCTTACCGTTCTTCAGTCTGATAAAGAAGGCGGTTTTGCAGTGATGCCACTGGATTTATTCAAAGAAAAGGCGCCTACAGCGGTAGCCAAGAATTTCAAGCCCATTGAATTTGAACCGAGCAAGAAGAAGAAAGCCGCGGTAAAGCTGCTATTGAAGAATAACCTGGCTAAGCTCGCAAATGATGTCAAAAAGACAGATGGGAACACCTTAGAGGTGTTTTTTGCCTGTAAGACGCACAAACCGGAATGGCCCCTTCGGGCGATCGTCTCTGAGAGGGCCATATGGCAACGACTCGTTGGGAGCTACCTGCAGAGGCTTCTGGGCACCCTTGTCATCAACGACCCTTTCCTTGTTCGAAGCTCCAACGACGTCGTGAATATTCTGCGTGAAGACCTACCCCCCGACACGAGAGCCTTCTCTGTGGACGTCGAGGAACTTTATTACTCTATTCCACACGACGAACTCTATAGTGCGGTGAGGGAGTGCATCGAGCACCATGGGGAACTCGCGTTCCAGAATGAAGCCGGTGTGAGTACGGAACATTTCTTAGAAATTTTGGACTTCTATCTGAACTCCTCGGTTATAACACATGCAGATAAGTACTTTATTCAGAAGAAAGGAATATGCTTTGGGTCCTTAGTCGCCCCGCTCCTAAGTGACATTTACCTTGCGTCCGTCGACCGTAAACTTACTTCCCCTTTGTCTCGTATTGGCGTGTGCCGCGTACTTAGGTACGTTGATGATTATATTGTTTTTTTTTTCAAGCCTACAGCGATGCTATTTTTCATAGTAATATTTCTTTGATCATAGAGCAGTTCTCTATCGTCGCCAATGGCCTCAAGTTCACTCATGAAATACCTGTCAGCAGTAGCCTACAATTCCTGGATTTAAGATTATTATTTGAACGAGGTCACATCTGTTGGATGTACAGTTCAAGAACAAGCAAAGCTTTATTGCCACATAACAGCGCGCATTCCAAGATAACAAAAAGAGTCATTGCGACGCTCTGCTGCCGTTCAGCTCTTGAGAAATCATGCCAACATAGGGTTCGAGAAAGCCTTGCCTATCAAGTTGAACGCATGAGCAAGGCTGGCTATCCTTCGGAGCTTATCTGGAGTTGCTGTGAACGTATTTTGCAGAATCTGAAAACAGAAGGAAAAGGAAAGCAGCCTAGTGCAGCCAAACAGCCAGCTCACGTAATGCCCTACGTTCACCGTTTATCGCACAATGTAAAGAAAATTGCGAATCGGTTTGGTGTCAAAACGGTTTTTACCGCCCCATGCAAATTGGCCAAAGTATGTGCAATGATGCACAAGGAAAAGCGCTCCGTGTGCAACAAACGCCACGCCAAACTCTTCACTGAATGTACTTCAGGTGTGGTATATGAAATACCCTTGACCTGTGGAAGTGTATACATTGGACAGACGGGGCGCTGTTTCAATGAGAGGGCGCGAGAGCATAGTTTAGCGGTACGCACAAATACCGGGGGGCACCTAGACTTTCATTGCAGGCGTTCCGGGGCATGCCAAGTTTCGAAGACACGGTTTTTTTTTGTCTAAATCAAGGAACAAGTTGCAAAGGGAAGTTGTTGAGGCCTATTTTATTAACAAGAAATCTGACCATTGCGTAAGCATGCCTTCTTTGACATTGCTCCAAAAAGAGCTGCAAGTTTTAGACGGCTTTGTATGAATGACACACAGTGTCCTGGTTTTTTACTTCCAATTTTTAGTTTTATCGGCCTTGTGGTTCTGTCAATTCTTTGCTTGTTAATTGTTTGACCATATCATGACCATGCTTCAAAGAAAGATAGCCCCTGGGGGGTGTGTTGCTAATCAGTCGCGAAGGGGCGTAAAAGAGAGCACGTGATGAGATTCGTGCATATATAGGTTTACTTTGGCGTTCAATAATAAAGTTGGTAGTTTGCGCCCGTCCTGTGTACGTCTCTTCTGTTGCCCGTGTTTTTAGCGCAGCCATGAATCAAGTTACAAGGTGACATGATGTCATGTGTCATGATTTACATGCCGCGCTCATGGTGCATTCGTTGCCGTTTCGCTAGCTTGATATACACCAAAATTGGTATTGCGCAACGCGACAGTATGACGAACGTAAATGAAAGGTGGTAACATGAAAATCATGACATGCATGCGATGTACGACATGATATACATACCATGCTCATGGCGCACTCGTGGCTGCTTCGCTAGATTGATATGCGCCAAAATTGGTATTGCGCGATGTGACTGTATGCAGATTATGAATAACAGGTGGTAAAATGAAAACCATGACATGCATGCAATGTATGTCATGATTTACATGCCACGCTCATGGTGCATTCGCGGCCGTTTCGCTAGCTTGATATACGCCAAAACTGGTATTGCGCGATGTGACTGTATGATGTACATTAGTAACAGGTGGTAACATGCGAATCATGGTCATGTACGGAATGTCATGTACGGAGTGATTTACATGCCACTGTCATGGTGCGCTTCCGGCCGTTTTGTTAAGTGGATATATACCAAAATTGCTATGGCATGACACGAGTGCGTGATGAACATAAACGACAGGTCATGCATTGTATATACCAGAATATGCGTTTCATTGGCAAGGTGTATACCAGATTGTGTATGCATGCGTGCATGGCAAACATGCGATATATGGTAAACTAGATGCCATGGCATGAATGATTTCATTTGGCTCAAAGACAAACAAGGCGATGTATGCTGATCTTTGCTAGCTGCTTCGCATTACATCGATTCCCACAATGCGTGGGATCTGCCAGATTTTTATATTGCATTAGTTTGCCTTCAGGCATGAAAACATGCTACACATGATTGTGCTGTTCCCTTTCTTGCATAAACGCCTGTGGTGTCGACCATATATCCACCTACCAAGATTTGTAAAATCATTCAGTAAGAAACCCTTTTCGTAATCCGTAAGTGCGCTCCCTGTGATGCACATTCACCCATCTAATGCTGGCACCTGTCGTCCTTCAAGTGGAGACGAGGACCTAGTCGCACGTGCTTGGGATTGCATATTATGTGCGTTTATGTCAAGAAAGCTGAGTGTACATTTTCCGCATCATAGCGCAATCAAACTGCGCTTGAACACGCTGTTTCCACTAAGTGACTAGCCGCCATTGGGCTAGGTGCATCGCAGGAAAACTTGCTTTGCAACTATAAAAAGGGTCTGTTCTTACAGATTTACAGCTTGCATTTATCACATACTTAAAAAAACAATGTAAATTTATAAAATTCAACTTGGGTACTTGGCACTATTTCATAACGATGATTGGCCTATACTATTATGCATTGTAGTGTACCTACAATTACAATATTTCCATGCCAGCTAGTGCCATGAACTGCGACCGGAAAAGTACTTCCTCATCATCTTTAATAACTCAATGTACGGCTCATGCACAAGTACTACATGTACGTTGAATCCGATTACCACGACTGGAATGTTCCCTCGGAGTTAGGCAATTTAGGCAATAACATGCTTGCTTTGAATTAAAAATTGCCTGTGAATAGTGGTGGTGGCTTAGCGCATCAAAGCCAAGGACTGGATATGCCATGAGGTCGAATAAAAAAAAGCCTGTAAAGCAGTCAGGAATTAGGCTTAGTAAATTAAGTGAGTTTACATTCAGTCTCTTTTTAAGCCATGCAAAATTTTCAAATGCGTATTGTTATTGGAAAGTTTGAACGCAGCAGCGCACATAATGCAGTGCAGCAGCCCAAGTGCTGACAATCCAAAATGCTGCGAGATGCACAAGACCATCGATATAGTTTACTGTAAGGAACAGGAGTATTCGCAGAATAGACTGTCTTCTCGACAAACAGGTGGGTAGGAACTCTTGCTGTTTCGGCAGAAGTGTGCAGTTTTCCTTATAAAGATATCAAATAAAGAAGTCTATTAATAATAATAATATCTGGGGTTTAACGTCCCAAAACCACGACATGATTATGAGAGACGCCGTAGTGGAGGGCTTCGGAAATTTCGACCACCTGGGGTTCTTTAACGTGCACCTAAATCTAAGTACACGGGCCTCAAACATTTTCGCCTTCATCGAAAGTGCAGCCACCACGGCCGGGATTCGATCCCGCGACCTTCGGGTCAGCAGTCGAGCGCCATAACCACTAGACCACCGTGGTGGGGCATAAAGAAGTCTATTAGACTTTCGCATTTTATACAAATGAATGTCTTACTAAACACTAACTCGACTTCTCTTACTGCAGACTTCTTGAAAAACGAACACTGAAGTGCGAAATTGAGATGCTGCGAAGTATTTTCTTGCGAGATATGCAATGAGTGTGCCGCACACCGGTTTTCTTTATGTTGAATACCTAGAAAGATATGGTACAGAAATAGGGGGCTCATTTGCTTGTCCATCTTTTTTTAACACATTTTGACACACATAGTAAAAGAACAAGTTTCAATGAGTAGTTCGCAGTGTTGCTTGTTCTTTTGTGGAGGGAACTCCAAAGAGAAAAATAATCAATTCATCCTCAAAACTTACTCCAAGTTCTACCAAATATATTATTTAAAAACAAGGACTAGACGGCACAAAATATAGATCTACGCTTATGAGGCATGCACAGTGGGCAGCCTTGATTTTTTATTGTACGTACATTTATATCTAAAGCTCTGCTAATGCCACAGCAGCACCTAGGCGTTGTTGTTAGTACTGCACTCCTATCTGACTAAACCAACGGTGTACTTAGCACCTTCCTATAAGCACTGCACTGTAATGGCCCGGCAGACGCTGACCGGACGTAGTAGTAAAGTGTCTGCAGCCATTTTCCTCACCGACGCCTCGAAAAAAAGGAGAACCACCGAGGCGACGAAGACACATTTCGCAGCGGGGTGCTTGGAGGCTTCCGTCGACGGCTCTCGCGGGGCCCGCCGCGCAGATGCCGGAATCGGGTGGCAACGTCACTGCAGCGGCGAAGCGCCGTGCCCGCAGTTCAATGGTATGGCATGGGTACAGCGGAGCACCTTTTAGATGTGAAGCAGCTTATGGCGGAGTTTAATGCTGTGGTGTGCGGCGTGACCACCCTCACTGCGCATGCGCATCCTCCTCGCCTTTCTGTCCTCTCCTACGCTCCCCCCTCTCGCGCGCCTCATTCTCTCCGGTGCAACGCCGCGATGAGCCCCCTCCTTCGCTCCCCCCTCTCGTGCGCCTCATTCTCTCCTACGCAACGCTGCGATTAGTGACAGCGCATGCGCATCCCCTCCTCGTCTCTCTCCTCTCCTACGCACCCCCCTCTCGCGCCTGTCGTCCGCGTTTACCGCTGGCCCTGGAGAATTAAAGGCCAGGCTAGAGGGAAGACACGTCGCGCGTAGCGTTCCTCTTCGCGTACCACGGCGCTTTGAATGGATGGATTCAGCTTACGGCGCGGGACTTCACCCCAGCTTAAGAACCTGGCGAGACAGCTCCTACAAAAAATGGCACCATCTCCCGCTCAAGCGAACCATCTCTCCGCTGCTTCGCATCCGCACATGGTTCCCTTTATTGGGAGATGGTGTAATTTTTGTTGACTTCATTCCTGCGACTCCGCTCTCGCGCCTATGCCAGGCCGGACTGACCGCAGCTCCCGGGGCTCATGATCGCGTCCTCCGTGAATGACCGCCTGCGGCGTTCGAAGAAAAGAAAGGGTGACTGCGGGCAAATGTACTGAAGACGTGAGTGTCGAAGCTCGACTTGTCACACATCTGGTCGCCGTCCCCAGAGAAACTGTGGTGATGAGGACGCCTAGAGGCTCTTCGCAACGCTCTAAACACTGAGCGTTGGCTATTAGAGATGACGCGCTTTGAGTGCCGAAATTCCTGGTCTCCCATATTTTGAGCTTGCGTATTTTGCTTGATCTACTTTGATTTGAGAGAGGGTTTTGCACTGCTGTGGGCTGTGAAGGCTGTCCACGGACCGACACACGTTGAGTGACAAGAAATATGTCACGTAATAACCTGTGACATATCGTTAAGTGCCATGGAAGGGTGCAGTCGGGGCCTACGAAAAGCGACCGCGGGACCACGATCGGTGGTGGAATTGGGAGAGAGAGGAGATACATTGAGATGATGACTCAGGTAGATGATGAAAGAGATGACTGCGATGAGGACACCCGAGGGAGACGATGAATGCGACGATGGAGACGATGATTTGGAATGACGAAAAGATGAGGCACATTGTTTTGGCTCCTCTTGAGGGGAGTCCGGTCGTTAGATACCCCGAGAAATCAAATAAAAAAGGACCTTAGGCGCTTGAAGCGCGTAGAAATCCGCCGCGCCAACTGAGGAGAGCCCCTGGACGAATTAGGCAGCCATCCCAAGAACAACCTACGAGCCGCGACCCGACCAACCAGGCCCTAGGCCGGCGACAAATTGGACCAGATCGTGAGATCAGCTATATCCTTTACCTTTTGACGAACTTTACGAAGTGGGAGGGAGAATATTTTGACGGTGTGCATTTTAACTTAGTAACAATTTTTTCTTGTGCTGATCGCGCAATTGTGGGAGATATATAACTTAATGTACTCTGTATTTCAAGTTGCGAGTTCTGTGTTATATTGTTGTAATTTTGTGTAGCTGTTGTGTGCGGAGAGCATGTGTATGTGCCACTTATGATTAAATGAGATGTGTTAGTAAATAAGGAAAGCTCGTTGCCTCTCGTCCTTCCCGGCCCCAGCACGAATCATTTTGAGTAGAAAGTTGTTGAGATGTGCGGCGAAGAAGGGGTGAGCAAGTGTAATGGTGGTATATCGGCGAGTTGGAAGAGGGATCGAGTAATGAGACTGAACGGCCTCCCCTCCTTGGCGGTCGGTTGCAGGGGAACATCTCAGCACCACCCCGATTCTGCCTGTTATGAAACGCATGCGCTCTGAAAATTATTTACGCTGCTTACTACTTGATATTACCTTAAATGTCCCCGTTCCAACACACATTAGATATGCAATTCTTATAACTATCAAGTGTAAATGAAAGTAAATATTTTCCTAAAAGAGATAAATAACGAGGTGCATGCAGCCCATCCTTTGTACTGTTAACCTACGTAAAGCACATTTACTTGACTGAAAGTCTAAGGAACTTGCCACAAGCTGGTTCAACCTTGTGGTTTCAAGATAGAAATGAGAGCATGGAGACAGTGCCTTACCTTTAAAATTAACTTTATTTAGACAAGGTTTTGAATAAGCCCAGTAGTCAAAAATATCTTAAAGTCACCGTGCATTAAAACGTGCACCTAAATTTCGCAGTTCAAAATTCAAGCATGATTTCGAGCAGTCCCCGAAGGACTAACATTTGTATCGAAAGTTTGTGAACGCCTTTGCAGCTGCAGAACGCAAAAATAAAGTAAACGCCATAACAACAATGTGCTGGGGAGCTCCCCAGTATGTCGATGTACATGCCACTTCATTGTAGAGTTGACGCACCAAAATACTGACCGTTTGACCAGGAACGCTATGAATCCTTCACGATATATTCCATTTCATGCTAGAGGTGTTTGTTATAGAGGCACTCCACCTCAAATTGAATAGAGTGGTATAGGTGTGATAGAGTGCAGGAGCACATTCTGCATACTGTATCAGTGTGACTGAGATAAGAGCTACCGTGAAATTGGGCTCAAATTAGTGTTACTCTCAGAGTATTCATTGCACGAATGACTTGCTTCATTACAAACTGATATGCATTGCAGAATTCAGAAATTCATTCTATTTGTTTACACTATCCTAACGAGAATGTTGCTGCCAACCCAGGTTCTGTGAAGCATACAGCTCAGCTTCATCATTTCTTAGAAAGTTGCTGGTGCCCGTAGCTCTATAGCGACGACGCATGTGCTATCTTGAGCACCATCTACAAAGTAAAAACAACGCGTTTTCTTGTAGTGATATAATATTTCATGATGCACTAATCAGCTGTAAAGCACACCAGTACCTAAGTGAAATAACTGACATAAATTCAGTTTGACGTCCATGCATGAAAAACTTTTTTAACTCTAAATATATTACGCTAAGGCACTCGAACACCAAAAACTAAATCAGTAGACGATACAAAACTGGGAGTGTAGATAAAGCGTTTCCTTTTCTACGAGAAAACAGCTTGCAAGCTATTAGAATTTTGTCACTGCTGCTCCCGCTTAGTGTTAGCATTAGAAGCGTTGCTGCGTTTTTTACGCAAAAGTGACCTTGAGACAGACTTTTAGGATGCGTCATACTCTTCTTTAGATCAATTTTCCCCCTTTTTCTATTATCTTTTAGTGCCCATTTCGTTTGCACAACGTGGCCAGCCAGTTTAACAACTGGCTAAGCTGCCTGTCTTCCCATCTATGTCTTTCTTTCCTTCCTTCAGTATAAGCCTTGGAGCATTTTGACTTATACACATCAAGTTTTGTAGTGTAGTTCTGGAACCTGCAGACACATACATAACCTTTACACTACAGTCAACCAAATTTGACTGCCTGTGTAGTGACACTAAAAAACAATTACTTGCAGTTTCAAGCTCACTCAACACCTCATATTTTGTCAAAAACGCAGCAGCATTTGAGTTTCCTATAAATTTAGCTGCTTGCCACGTATTATAATAATAAAAGAGCTCAAAAGAAAGCATGCTACAGCACGGAGTAGGTGCACGACAGCACACCCTTTGCGAATTTGCGATAGAGTCATTTGGTGACCTGTGTGCCATTGTCTAATGCTATCTGATGCTGCACTAAACTCAATATTTACATCCACCAAGAAGTATGAATGTAGGAATCTTACATGGAATTTACAGAAACAAACCATAACAAATGACGAGAGGTGTGTTCTCGCTGAACATTTTCTTAGCTGCGATATTGTTTAATGGCTACTTAGCCTTGCTTCAGAGCTTCAATATAGCCTTGTACGAGTCACAGTACTTTTATGGATATCCCCTATGTCATCAGGATTGCGTTGATGCGACTGATTTAGTCTGGCACAGCTCACATATCTTCCAATGACCAAGAAAAATCACATAAAATCCTGGTAAGTTCCACTGCTCATATATGTCCCTAATTAAGTGGCAATACAATAAAATGCATGTGCTTCAAGGTACACGCTGTCACTTAGCAGATGACTGTCACATAATATGGCGATAAATATCTCTCAGCGGCCTAATTTATTCGCTCTAGTGAATTGAATCCAACCTAATGAAGTTAGTGCCCCATGATATGGTGATTCATTTTTTGTCTTGGAGATAGACAAAGTGTGCAGTGAGAAATTGTTATAGAAAGGTATTCTTACTTACTGATATCCCCACAGTTGTACGGCGGCAGAACAATGACGCACAGGGCAGTTCACTGCTGTATCTGTAGGTCGGCAAAAGGTGTGGAGCTCACTCAGACTCACTCACGAAATATACTTCACCCTTCGAGCTCACTGGGACTCACATTCACCATAATTCTCGTCAACCGGACTCACTCAGACTCACATTCATTAATATTTTTCTCAACAAGACTCACTGAGACTCAAACTCACCAAAATATTACTCACTCGGACTCACTCATACTCAAGCCTCGAACTGAGTCTGAGTGAGTCGACTCATGAGTCCGTTAGCGTATAAATAGCTTTTTCGACATGGTGTCAATGCACTTTAACACCAACATCTCGCATAATCGGTGGTCTACTTGGCACTTTTTGATCTCGTACATTCATATATTAGTTACCAGCGGTTCCATTCCAGTAAGGTCATTTTATTGAAAGAGATTACTCACACGAGATATTTTTATGAAGAACTTCCCATGAGGAAGTTTGCGTGCGAAGGTCTACGCACCTCCCTCCCTGGACCTCCCTTCGAAACTCATGCCTTTGATCAATAAATATTTAGCTGGCGTATGAACGCTAGTGCGTTGAAGTATGTGTGAGTAGACGTGAATATAAACGTGAGCCGGCATGACGCTGATGGTATTGCTGAAGTTGAGTAGATAGGACCATAGGTCGGCAAAAACTGTGGATCTCACTCAGACTCACTCAAAATATATATTTTGCGCTTAGGGCTCACGTGGACTCAGACTCACCAAAATTTTCCTCAACCAGACTCACTGGGACTGAGATTCATTAAAATTTTTCTCAGCCGGACTCACTCGAAGTCAAACTCCCCAAAATTTTGCTCAGCAGGACTCACTCAGACTCACGGCTCGATCTGAGTCTGAATGAATCTGAGTGAGTCGGTTCATGAGTGAGTTTGCCGATCTGTGGCTGTATTCACCGTAAACTGTGGACAAGGAGAGCGCACGGTGACGCCACATGTTATTAAAGCGCACAAGTTGACACTGAGACTGAGGAAAAACACAAACAAATGAAGTATGACAACCTATATTAACAATATTATCTGCGGTTTTGCGTGCCAGAACTGTGATATGATTTTGAGGCACGCCGTAGTGGAGAGCTCCGCAAGTTATGCCTCTCTGGTCTTCTTTAGCGTGCGCTGACATCGCAGGGTACACGAGCTTCTAGCATTTCGCCTCCATCGAAATGCGACTTTAGGGTCAGCAGCCGAGCACTATAACCGTTGTATCACCGAGGTGGACATGACAACTGAATCAAATGGAAACTAAGTTAATAATAATTGCTGGGGTTTAACGTCCCAAAAGGACGATATGATAGATGAGAGATGCCGTAGTGGAGGGCTCCGGAAATTTCGACCACCCGGGGTTCTCCATGACCAAACCCTGGCCGTCCAGAGTGCCCGCGAACGGGCCGCCAAGCTCGGCTTGGCGGTCCCTACGTGGGACTAGCCGGGTGGCGCGGGGTCTCCCCTGCGTCTTCTCTGGACCCGAATAAAGTTTGCATCATCATCATCATCATCACCCGGGGTTCTTTAACATGCACCTTAATGTAAGTACACGGAGCTAAAGCATATTAACCTCCATCGAAATTTCGGCCGCCGCAGGCGGGATTAGATCATGCGACCTGCGGGTCAGCAGTCGAGCACCATAACTACTACACCACCGTGGCGGGTTATGCAAACGAAGTTGGCATTAATGTAGGCTACACATGACGGCGTTACAACCGCGGCTCTTCGCAAATTTTATTGACGCCAAAGCCTTAGATGCCTCATCAAACACTAAAACTTACTGTCAGCGTCGACGGCGCAACACCGTCATCACGTGATGAAAAAATTCATCACGTGATGACGTCACCGTGTTACGTCATCATGATATCCCAGATCCCGAGAATTTGCAACGTGACCTTGACGTCACCACGTGAAGTCACATGCTCACGTCATCACATGGCATCGTCGCTTTGGACTGCCTCCGTGATCGGTGGGCCGATCACCGAGGCAGTGCAAAACTAGGTGTGGTGCAGAAAGCCTGCAATGCCTCCGGTGCTCAAGGCAGTGCAAAACCAGGTTAGTGGCAGAAAGCTTTGGAGGGGGGCGGGGCAGGATCAATACATCGACTCAAAAGAAAAATAAGAACATGGCTTTCGTCTTCGAGTTGTCTTAGGCGAATGCATAAGGGACCCCGTGAGTTTATTTTCTGAAAGCATGCTGCCGCATTCATGCTTTATGGCAAGCAAAGAAATTATATCGCAAAGAAATTTTCTTGATCGAGGCTTATTCGCGACTAGATAGACCGGCCTTGCGAAGCTTCTGTGCTTTCACAAAACCTTTTTAAACGCACATAAGGGATCACACGTGCTTGCATCTAATCCATTTCCTTGTCTTTTCTGCCTTTAATCGTACATTCCGCGCAACACCATGTGCAGAACTACATCTGCAGGTTCCTGAGCGAGGGTAGGACGCGCAAGCAGAAACAAACAGAAGCACCACTTACCTTCCGTATTCCCCGCTGGGCCGAACACGCAGCATGCGCATAAACCTGCTTGGTAGTAGGCAGCGGCAACCTCTGTTGCGTCTCCAGACCGTTGGGAAAGCAGCGCGCTTGCAGTGCGTGATGTTGCACTGACGTCGCAACATGCCGTTCAGGTCTAGCGTCGAGAACACAGTCAGCCTGCCGGCAGAAAATGCGCACGCAGGCGGCCGACACAGCTGTGCAGCTAGAAAACTTCGGTCACCAGGCAACGGATCAAAATGGCGAAAACTGCGACGGCTGGACTGGACTTCAGCACGCACGCTTCCGACCTGCGGCAGCCCCGCGATGTTTTTTCTTTTCTTCCTCGCTCGCGCATGCGTTGTAAGCATTGTAAGGTTCCTTTATCAGGTTCCGCCTCTCGGGGACGCATGCATACAGGCCTCCCGTTTAGAGCCGCGGCTGCCGCCGCTTGAAGAGAGTAGCGTCTAACTTTTTTGCTGTCCGGCTTTCTGTAAACAGGATTTTATGCAATACGTCGCGGCACGCCGCATCCAAGCTATTTATATCCGGCACCTGACTGATAGTGTGGGTGTGAAATAATCATGTGCATTTACGATCGCGTATTCTATGTGCATGTCAACGGTTTTCGTCGCGACAATTTCACGAGGCTTGTTTCGCCGTCAGTGGATCGATTGAGCGACAGGTGGATCATAGAATACTGGACGAACTTTATAACTCCTCCAAATCGGAGAGGCGGAAGACTAAAACAAGTTTTGAAAGAAGCTCTCGTATGGTAAAAGAGTAAAACAAGCTGTTAACTCTCTCGTCGTATGTAGAAGTGGAACAGGCCTTTTACTCTTTTTTTTTTTGCCAGGAGGCGTGAATGGTCCGTTTCACTCTTCCTCCTCGAGAGTCGAATGAGATCTGCAGAAGTAGCGATGCTTTAAAACTCTTACTGCAGGAGTTCCAGTTTTCAGAGCACCTTCAATAGCATTGATAGTTGGGCGAGTTGATATGGGTTCATGATTATGATACGATGAAAAACACGAAACACTGCCTTCGTGTCTTCTTCATCGTCAGTGTGTCGTGTTTTTGGTATCGCCGTTTCATATTCCAGCGAAAATAGTCGAGAATATTCGGATATATTCATGCGCTCCATTTCGACAGGCGATAACGCGGGTAAAGGTTTTAGCTTGGTGAAGCCCGGTCACAATGAGACAGGACAAGAGAGTAAGCCTGTCAGCTTTGCTTCTGTCACAATGAAACATTCTATGTATAGGCCGAGACACGAGCAGTGCTTGGCCAGGCGTGTGCTGATACATATTCAGAAATTCTGATCTGCCGCTGAGCTTATCAGCGAAGTTCAGCAAGAGTGCACGCACACCCAATGACAAATGTGCCAGCGGACGTTGCTCCAGTGCTCATGTAGCCGGCAAACTAGGCAGTTTCGAGAAGACGGCATCATTTGTTCTCAAAAACGGCTCATCCTCGTACAGTAGGACTCAACCTAAGTTTGCGGCATTTTCTCCTCGATGGCGTATGTACACAAGCCTGAACCAATGGCTGCGCAAACCAGACTGACGTCATGATCAGGACGGCCGGTTACCCCACCTTCGGAGAGCATTGCCGAGTGCATGAGCAGGACTATTACTTCAGTCGCAGACGCGATCGGCCACCGCGCTTCGGTCATCTGGGCGAAGCCTCTTTGGACCTTAAAGGGACACTAAAGGCAAATGTTATGTCGACGTTGATTGTTGCAATAGCGTTGCGGAAACCTCGTAGTGCTTGATTCTTGCCAAGTAAATGCCTATTTTGAAAGAAAATCACGTTTTAGCGGTCCGCACGGCGTTAGCGCACTTCAAATCACCCACCTGAACGGACCTTCTGACGTAGCAGTTGCGGTGCCCAACGTTGCCCGCCTTTACTGCCCGGTCGCCGAAGGTACCGTTTCTTGCGCAACAGCGGCCATCAACCTTGCCAAGACGCATCCACGGGCCACTCCGAAACTGTGTAGTTCACTGTAACTGCGCTTAGCTTCGCCAGCAGCAGAAGTAGAGTATCAACAGGTGCGAAAATAGCGAGCACGCAGCAGTACGCGATACCAAAACTACCACTGAGGCGCGACCCTGTGAGCGAAGCGCAGCTCGGCGAAAACGGAACTTTTGAACCACTCGCGCCCTTCCGCATGGTAACGCCTAGACGTTCTTTTTTCCATGAATCAAACCGAAACGAAGAAGCAGCATTTTGTTACTTCTTATGATGCACGGTAGATTCTATTTTATAGCAACTAGTTTGATTAGTAGTGGTTAATTATACTCGGGACTCTTTGACGTCATCGGGATCATTTCCAAAACGTCCCACTCGTGGTGCAAATTGTGTCCTACATTTACCTTAATTTTGCGATTACTAGAGCGCTGCTGTTGATACTATTGACGTTTTACACGTTCTCACACATTGACCTTTCACTCTGACATAAATTGTTATTTGTCTTTAGTGTCCCTTTAAGTTCTGTCCGACTATAGAAGGAATGAAGTGCGGAAACGTACGTGCTTGCGCAAAATTTTGAGGCTAAATGTTTAGTTCCACGACTTAATGAGACAAGGGGCGGACTGTAGCTCCCCTTGCATCCTGAAAGCGACGAAATGGCTTGGCGGGCGTATAGTTTGCGCGGACTGTGTCCTTGCAGACCTGCTTAGCTGTGTTAATAATGATTGTTGGGGTTTCACGTCCCACAACCACGATATGAATGTGAGAAACGCCGCAGGGGAAGGCTCAGGAAATTTCGACGAACTCGGGTTCTTTAGCGCACGCCTAAACCTAAGCACACGGGCCGCTAGCATTTGGCATTTATCGAAAGGCCGCCGCCACGGCCGCGATTCGGTCCACCGACCTTCGGGTCAGCAGTCGAGCACTTAACCAAACCGCGGACGGTGTGCTTGACTGCCTGTCTGCCCGCGTGTGCGTCCCCAATCTAGACGTCAAGTCTGCAAACAGCAGTTATATCTTTTTAAAATATCTGGGGTTTAACGTCCCAAAACCACCATATTATTATGGAAGAAGAGGTAGGGGAGGGCTCCGGAAAATTAGACCACCTGGGGTTCTTTAACGTGCACCTAAATCTAAGTGCATGGGCCCCAAACATTTTCGCCTCCATCGGTAAATGCAGCCGCCTCGGCCGGGATTCGATCCCGCGACCTTCGGGTCAGCAGTCGAGCGCGATAACCACTAGACCATCATGGCGGTGTCAGTTACTATTTTTTGGACAGGAGTTTCACGTAACAACACCTGTATTTTGAAATATATATTATTCGCCTATTGTTTTCACATGTTTACCGAGCACATCGCTCACGTATAATATAAAGTTCAGCCTCCATACAACATGCATATATAGTTCAACAAACACACTTACAAAGCAACTGTAACATGCAGGTTTTTTTTTTTCTTTTAGGCAATAAAGAGTTTTTTTATAAAAATGCTATCACAGTAAGGCTCCTGTCGCTTTCGCACACGAACTCTACGTTCGAGGCGGAAACACTTTGCCGCAGCTGAAATGACGCAGTTTCGACTAATTAACAAAATCTCGTTAAATAAGCTTTTTATTATTGACTAGAGAGCAGTTGTTTATATTAGAAAGTTGTAATACCTGACAATTTATAGCATAAGAATATTTTAGATATCACAAAAGTTGTACGTTATTCGAGATATTCATAATCGAATTTTAAGGCTCTTTGTTATGGCCAGCGCCCACGAAACGCGACCACCCGTTACGTCAGACCGTAAATACTCGCGGCAAGGAACAGACGACATTTCAATAAAGGCGCGCCGCGGCTGTATTTTTTGTACAAAGCGGCAAGTGCTTTCACTTGCGCCAGTGGATCACTTTACCTTGGTGTGGTGTTTGGGGCTTGCTTGTTCCTTTCAAGCTGTGCGCAAGAAGATCGCAGTATCAACCTTTCCTGTCTCTGTGAAGCATAAATCTGAGGGGCAGCCACTGCTGGCGCTTCTTCCTGTAGAAAGGCAAAATAGTTTTTCGCTCCCGTTTATAGATTAACAAGCAGATAGCACCACACATCGTACCCAAACAATAAGCTGTCTGCTTCTGTATTTCAGAATGCTTGCCGATTTTCCTGACCAGATCCGGCTTCGACCAGCCTTGATTCAAGTTTCGTCACTTCGTTGTCACGAGTAGTTCCGGCCTCACGTAACAAAGAGAACTCTGGTAGTACTTATATGTTTGGCCGTATTTATTAAGTACTTTGACGCATCTGATGGTGAATATGTTTATCTGGCACTTAAGGCAACATTTCAGAATCTGTTAACAGAAAAATCAACTTCCGCAACAGTGCTGAAACTTTTGGACCCTCGGTAATCATTTTCTTTTTCTGTTCTGTCGATTGCGCAAATCAATAATTACCGAAACTGGGGGTGAACAACTTGAGGAAACGTTACTGAGCAAAAGCAATGTGGCGAGTTCATCTCGTTAGTTACACAATATGCACGTGTAATTTCATAATGTATGTATCGGCATTCTTGCATGTCCATAGTAAACAACAAATTAAGAGTAGCCTCACATTTTCCAAAAAGTGCTTTGTTCCTTTTCTAACGCACACGCGTCACTGGGAGCTACAGTGCGCAGCCATTGCAGATTTCACTCAATCAGTGCCATTCTGATTTTTCCTTCGTTTTACAGAGTGCATGCCCCCGCAAACATCTTGACTCCGCGCGAGCAAGCGACCGCAGATGTGCTGTTTTGTTGGGGCGATTGTAGGGCCAAAGGCCCCGAGCGGCGGAAAGAAGAGTGAACATACGCGTGCTGGCGATCTGCTCGCTGGACAGGTAAGCAGTACAGTATGTCGTCATACAGTCATTCCCTTGACGGCACAGCGACCCTTGGGAAACTCGCATAGACGGTGGCGCCAGATTTCCTCCCGGGTAATATTGTGAGAAACTTTACGGGCGCAAGACTGACGCCAATGCGTAATCTTTGGAGCTCAGATAAATGACGCTCTTTTAGGCACCAGATTTAACTTTTAGAAATACGAAAAATCCAGTGTGGCATTGCGGCATCGCTGTAGCCAGGAACATCGGAATAGCGGGGCTGCAGAGGCGACGAAACGTCTGTCCGGGGCATAAACGCATTACCTGCACAACGCACAAAGCATCTTGCGGCACTACCTCAGTACGATGCCCTGATATTTGCAATCATACTACGAGGTGTAGTAAGGGCTGTAAAGCTGCACGCAAGGCATAAAATACGCATGACTAAACAATAAAGTGGTGAAACTTTACTGAGATTTATTGCTGAGGAACATCATGGCAATATTGCGCACAGATGGCAATGATATGATTCACCCTCATATCAGGGACGTCAGTCTTTCGATGTGTGCATGAGTATCACAGGGAGGCGAATGATAAATGTGGAAGAGAAAACAAAAACATCTTTGCAAACAGCTATAGGTATCAAATGGATTACCGTGTCGTTAAAGGAGCGGATATTATACAAATTGTAATCCCTGAAAGTCATGACCTAATACGTGAAACAAGCAAATATTGAAATTCTTCATATGATCCCGACTTAGGTGGACGCGAACACTACAGGTAAAAACAAATTTTAAAACCGCGCGAAAGTACGCTGGTCAACGCAAGTACAACGTTGCACTCGCTAGAAATTTTGCTAGCTTCGTCTGAGCACATGCAGCCACAGCACCTTAACTATGAGGCTTGATCATTCCTATGAACGTGTCCATGCTGCAATCTCGAGGGCAGGGAGCGCCAAAAATGAAATCACCATGCAAGACTTCCTGTTGTGCAGCTTCCTCGCTGATACAAATGCGGCGTGTCCACGTCACTGTTTGTTCATGGCATCGGTATTGACAATCAGGGAAATGCACATGAAAAGTACCTATAGCGGGTAGGTGCTTCAACGTCTTCGTTATCGTATGCCGGACACTTTCTCGATAAATCTGTCCGCCTGCGTGTATGATCAGTTCCCGAAGACACGGTAGGACGAATTTGCGCACTTCTGTGCAAACAGCCCTGAAGTCCACACGCGAAGGCATTAATGTAAGGGAACGTAAGTTATGACTGACGCTCAGCCAAATCGCCATGTGCTCTGTCAAGCAGCAGCGCAGTGGTAGCCAAGAGAGTCGCAGCTGCACCATTCTGACCTGCGACAACCAATGAAGGCACCTTTCCTGGGAAGTATCGCACAGGGTGAACCGCTCTAGCCTCGTTCTCTCACATAGTGTTTTTACCGTTTCCGTGTTCAAGGAAACTATGGGTTGGCAACAAAGCCCACACCTGCCAGTCCACGAGGCCTTAAGAGCGCGCACGTCAAGTTCTTCCAACATTGGACATGAGGATGCGAGTCCTTCAACGGAATCTACCGTTGTCAGGGCGCACTGGGCAAGCGAAAGGGCTCGAATCTTCACAAATGCTCCCGACGCCACCACATTCCTCCAGTCTAACCCGCACTCGAAGTGGCAGAAAGTCAGGTTGAGCTCAGTCAAGTTGGCGCAAGTATCAAATAAACGTAGCAGTGCTGTGAGCAACGCGGCTCTAACTGGTCGGATGACAGCATCATCAGGCGAGTCTCGTCGTGTCAATGGGGCAATCTGCAAGGACCGATACGAAGACCACCATGGTTTTTGAGCCACGTCCAACAACATCGCAGGCGCTTTATCGCTATCTTCAATGGCCATTATTAGCTGTTGTTCTGGCGTTTCAAGTTCTTGAGAGTTATATATGTCCTCAAGGATGACACATGTGCATCTAGTATCCGGCATCAGGCGATAAGCGACATTCCCTGAAATCGCAGCAGTGATACGGATGTCGGTCAGCTGCAACCCACTAGGTGGTATCGTGATATATGCAGGCCACACAGACAGTATTGGAGCATTTTGAGACGTGAAGGTAAAGTTGGTCAACTGCCAACGAACACTGACAATGTTGGCGCAAGCCAGACTATTGGTGTATGTACTCACGTCATGTACGTGTAGGTGTGTCAGACGTAAACACCTTGTCACGATTGTGGTGACAATGCTGTAGGCTTCCATGACACCAGACACTTCCACGTACATGCTTCGCAGGGTAGGCACAAAATACCTACAAATGACTACGTTCTCTACAAAAATTGGGTGGCCTGAAAACTCACAGTCGATGGAAAAGCACAACTTCTTCAGCTTAGGCAGCGACGTAGATATGGTGCGAACTAGGTGCCTTGGACTTATCCTGCAGTTCACGCAGTCAAGTTTGACGAGATTGGAGAGGCTGGAGATGCGGTCAAGTAGGTGGTCAGGAGAAGCCATCAAGCAATTCGCGACACACACAGACCTCACATTGTTCACATCGATGCAGTCGAGGAAGGCAGCAAGGTATTCGTCGTTGGAATGCGGACTAAGCACCACTGCCTCTGTCGCCTCCCAAGATTCCAAAAAGTCTATGTTGACCAGCTTGCTTTCTTCGAAAGAGAAGAGCGAGTCGGCGTCAAGGTAGCGTGCAATATTCAGCCACAGGTCGCGAGTAAGTCCGGGCCTTGTCCGCTGTGGGAAAGCGGCAGCCATGTTCGTTCAGCTGTTCCACGCCGCCGACCGACAGCACTACGATACACTGCAATGCCGAAAACTAGGCAGCGTGGCTTCGCTACTAGTGGCCTGGTACTTATAAGGATTCAAATTCCAATTTTATGTCGGTTATCTTGGGGGCGTCACCAGAATCCACGATGATGTCTGTTCCGGAGATTATGAATGAGCATAAAGCACGTGTAAACGCCCCCCCCCTTTCCCAAAGTTCATGTCACCACTTTATTGTGAGTGATAAAAATGAGATAAAAGTGCTTCTCGTGGAAGCGATCAATGTCGAGGCATCTGAATCTTGCCTATAACTGCTAAACTTGTTCCTTTGCACTGCGCTCCTTTTTTTGTTTTCTTCTTTTAACAGAATTATCCGGACGCTCCATCAGCGTCAATGGCGCAGTCAGTGTCGTGTGTATTCCTATATTACCATGAGTATCAATGATGTCACCACGAAGACGGCTAGTTGGACACCGAAATACGCACACTTGAGGACCAACCAGTAAATTGTGAGGCTCATTCGTAAAGTGTGCATCCATAATCAAGGAGCACATACAAAAGGAAGCTGCAGGGAAGACGAGTCTAAAAGTGTAAAGCAACCGTAAATTATTCGTCATCATAAGACAGCGCACACACAGGAATACAAAAGAAGGAAAGAACCGATGACACGAGTGCTGACTATCAGCTGAAATTTTTATATATCTGGTAACACGTTACCTTGTTACCGGATACCGGAAGGAATCTACGCATGCACGGGCCTTTACGGAACGTAAACTACTCGCCGGATAGGTTTTACGTTTAGGCCCTATTTCGCAAATCCACCTTCTTTCGTGGCTACTCCAGCCGCCGAGTCAAAATAAGCCTCAGCAGTGCGAGCGCCTGTTGCGATCACCATGTTTCTGCCGGATTACCAAGCTAGAGCGACCTAGAATACCAAAGTCGTAAACGTGAGAGGCCTAAAGCCCCTGACAGGCTGGAAAGGTGGCGCCATCTAGCGGTGCCAAGATGAAGCAGGCAAGCACACAATTGTTATTGCAGAAACATCGCGCATAAAGTGTAAATTTCCAGTGTAAATGCCTTGCAGCGGTATAATTACGAATGAGTTGGCTTTTTAATCATTTTCCTCTCAAAAACACTAGGCGAAAACAAACGTGCATATGACTGTGGTTGCACGAAGCGTCACAAGATGTCGACACCATCATCCGGTAACCCGTTACTGCTACACCTCTTTGCGTGTACCGGGATACGGAACACGATAAAAACCTCTCTTATGGTTTTGCCGCAGCGGCAATCCAATATTATTTCAATCAAATATGGTTTAAATGCAGTTATCATCACCATTTAGTGGTTTCCGCAAAAGTAAAGGTATATGTTTACGTACGTACGCGAACATTTACGTATGGTGAGCTAAAACTTTTCTAAAACATGCGTTCCGGTAACACGGTAAACGCAATCCAGTATTGCGGTAACACGGCAACGTTGAAAAGTATACGTACTATCGCGCTCCGTATTAGCTATATCATGCGAGCGCGTGGCCGAGCGCTCTGCAAGGTTGTACCGTTGCGCCGATCATGGCTTATTTTCGAGTTATCGGGAGAGAGTTTGGCTGTCCCTGCGAGCGCGCACCGCCTCCACTTGCTTTCACCCTCGCCCTCGTTTTGCACTGCGGTGATATCAGATGGGCGACTTTAATCCAAAGGTAGGCAAGAAGCAGGCTGGAGATGGCTTTTAAGGGCTCGTTTTTTCTTTGTTAGACACAATATTAATGAGAACTAACAGACAATAATGCCAAGGAAAGTACAGGAGATGTTATTCGTAATAAATAGAACATAAATATGAAGCTCGCAAAAAATTCTTACAAACACTAAACAGATTGGACAGACGGCCGCTATCATTAGCAAAAGTATTGGGTCCATGGCCAACTGAAACTCTACAAAACATTGCTGCACGCGCCCTAGTACAGTTTTTAGAAGAGTCGGGAATATCAAAAAGATATTGATTCACATTTGATTCAAGATTGATTCAAGACAGCTGTGTTTAAAAGGTGTTTAAAGTGTGGGCAATGCCCAGTGACTTTTATGTGATGTGATCGCACTATACAAATGACTGTGGCACTGTGGGTTGAACTCTTCGGCAAAGTGCAAACGATTCTTGTGTGTCTTGTGTCTTGTGTGTGGACATTGTTGTCATCACATGAACATTATGCATGACGTGTGAACATTCCTTTTCAATGGGCACTGCCGTGAGGGAGTGTACTTTTATTTATAAGTTCGTGACGCTAATTAATAAGCAAGGGAAGAGGAGTAGCCGGAGCCATGTATAGGCACCAACCTCTCCTTAAACACATTTAATAATAATAAAAAAAGAAATTAACTTTCTTCACATTTTGGTCAGGCCTGACCCACCTTCTATGGACATACCCTGGGCTACAAGCGGCTCGTCGACGCCACCTGCGGTGGACGGGGCTTCAGCAGGCCAGACCACCTGACTCTCAGCGATGGATATACGGTCCGAATCATAGGACCTTCCTGGACTTCATAGAGGAAACACGGTTGCACAACTTTGTGTATTGTGTACTGATGCCCTATAGCAAACTAACGCAAAAAAATGTACATCGACATACATGAACTGAGAAGAAAAATATGCAGGATCCCTTCCCCAATCAGGAAATTGGTATGGGTGCTCCTGACGTACTACACTTCTTTCTTTCTTTCTTTCTTCCTTTCTTTCTTTCTTTCTTTCTTTCTTTCTTTCTTTCTTTCTTTCTTTCTTTCTTTCTTTCTTTCTTTCTTTCTAGGTAGCGGTCGTCCCAGAACGCTGTTTTCGGCGGAATCGCCGTGGCGTCTTTCATGTTCTTTCCAGCGTTCGTCAGCCTCTAGAACGGCCCAACGAAAGGACCATCACGCCATCATGAAAACGCGGTATAGGTATTCAGTATTCTCGAAATCGACATTTTCCTGAGACGTGCAATTCCTGATATCGACCTTACGCGATTTCTTGCAGATCGCTTTTACTCCGCCAACACGCAATATTGCAATGAACTGCCCCTAGCAAGTATACTGCTTCCCAATCGTGTTTTTGTTTTTGCGTCGTCGGTAGAACTCATTCACATGGTTTTCTTCAGTTCACTTGCCAAGCATGTGCGCGTGGCCTAGTATTCAAGGCACTCGCTGTAGGACCGTGGGGAACGTGGTTCAAACCCCAGCCCAGGAAAGAAGACTTGTTTTATTTCTTATTTGTTTGCTTTGCGCATGCCAGCTGTGGTTGAGGAGGGTTTTTTGGAACAGAACAGCTGCACAGATCAGTCAGTACAAGCTTCGCTTGAAAAGAACATGACGATGGCCTTCGAGTCGTCTTAGGCGAATGCATAGGAGACCCTGTTTGGCAGGAGCGAAAAAATTACAGCTGCAATAATTTCTGGGAACTGCTATGGACACCCAGGACTCCAGGCACTACCGTTTTTAGGTTTCAGTTCATTCATTATCTAGCGAAAGCACAGTGGAAACACTGAATAAAAAAATTCCATGTCGTTGTGTCATACAATCATTTGAAGGAATACGCTTCAATCGCCATTTTGTTAGGAGCTGCAAGAATTTATTTGACGAATTCTTAACCAAACTATGCAACGTTAACCCAGATATGTAGGGTTGCGTAACTCTTTTCATAGTTCAAGTAAGTGTTACAACACGGGGTCTACAGATTGCGCCCTTTTTCTTAATTTTTCATAACTGCTTCACTTTGCGTTTGAGATAAGTAGCGTCCTGGGTAATGAATGCTCTGTGTTTTATCGTAGCAACGAGAATATCTCAGCAACCTAGCAGATGCAGGTGACACAGTACTTGTCAGTAACGATGGCAACGAATTGCAAAAAAAAATGATTAAGGAATTACCGGCGCAAAATAGATATCATGAAGACAAACGTAATGCTGAATAGCCCGAAAGAGAAACAGTTCCCAATTGGTCTCCACGCTGACGTGCGATTTATTCGCAGAGTGACTGGGCGAGTTTAATCGTGGCATGCAGAGGCAAGACAGGCACATGCTGCTTGGTATCGACAACTGCTCCGCGCACCACGTGCAATCTTCTCTGATGACAGTGAATCTGCTTTTCTTGTCGGCCAACACCACTTCAATAATGCAGCCGCTCGATTTAGGAATAATGCGTGCTTTTAAGGAATCGTATAGGTGCCGCATTGTCAAACGCCTGCTCATTGCTGTTGACTCGCCGGCCGCAAAACTTGCCGCTTTGGGTCTCGCTGTATTCGGCCATCGATATGGCGAAGACTTCTTGGGCAGAGGTGATGGCCACTTGCGTGCGGAACTGTTTCTGCAAGGCCGGCTTCGACAACGTAGAACCTGATGCTTCCGAAGAGGACCAGGCCGGCGGCAATTAGTGGCAGCGCCTCGTCGACTCCGACATAAGGAGTCATGGCATTGGCTGGGACGATTTTCTTTCTGCCGCCGAAAATGTTGAAATGGCGGAACCGTGTATGAACGAGGGCATCATTAGGTAGTTTTAGCTTGTAACGTATACTTCTTTACGTTACAGTTACCGGATTACGTTTACCGTTTTACCGGAACTCCAGTTTTAGTAAAGTTTTTTAGCTGCCCAAACGTAAACCTTTATGTACGTACGTAAACCTGTACGTTTGCGCAAACCACTAAATGGTGATGACAACGTCATTTAAACTACATTTAATTTAGATAATATTGAACTACGCTGCGGCAAAATCATAAGAGAGGTTTTTAGCGCGTGCAGTATCCCGGTACACGCAAAGAGGCAGTACGTTCCACATGGGTCTCCTTTGCGCATGCGTGGCCACGCCTGGCAACCATGGCCAGCGCGCGCTGGCACCTAAAGTCCCTAGATTTTTCCCTGTTCTTTCGAATTTACTGGCACCCGTCTCACGCAAACGCCTGGCCTTGGAAAATGGAGAGTTTTAGCAACTTACGGAAATACGGTACGTAAATACGGTAAGGACGTACGGTAGCGTTCCTCCTTTCCTGCTGGTTGTGCTTTGGCCGCTCAACGACCGGGAAAGGAGGAGCGGTACCGTACTGCCTTACCGTATTTCCGTAACTTGCTAAAAGACTCTAATATGGGCAGCGCGCGCTAGCAGACGCCGCACGGCGACGGCTATGAGGACCCAACTAAAAATGTCGCTCTACAACAGCCGAAATAAAGCTTCGAAGAATAGGAAAAAGGGACGAAGGCTCCCATGCTGGCACATTTGAACGAAGTATTGGGCGTGCAGCTGCTACGATAGGCGAATACATGCGCTGCACTCAGGCACCCGCAGCGGCCCGCGACCCATATATCTAGCTTCATGAAAATATTAAGGGTCTGTGCTTGTGCTACTCCATTCCATCGAATACAGATGTTATTTCAGTACATTTTGACGGTGAAAACTTCAGCGCTAAGAGGACGAAACACGTGCTGCGCCAGGGTTCGTCTCATCTCTTTGTAATTCGTCCTCGTTTGTGCTGAAGTTCTCACCTGCGAAGTTATGAAGCAACTAGGCCTATTAACGTGAGCGTTTGGACGGGTTGGTAATTCATCTAGAACATCATCTTGATGGCTTTCACCTTCCAGTCGTCTCAGGCAAATGCATAAGGGACCCTGAGTTTTTATTGTATTTCAGTACAGGCCATTTGAATGGGGCATCTTAGCACCTCCGTACGGTAAATGCCATAAGTACGGCAATATCTACCGCACGCAAATGTCAGGCGCAACTAACAACATCCCGCAGGTACCTTACATCTTCTTCAGGTGCTGTCGCCACTGCAGGCTCCACAGTGCCCCGCGCCGCAGGAAAAGTGGCATGCAATCTGCTCTCAACAAGTGCTGAGCGTAGTCGAAGCGGCCAAGCGGCACTACCACTACCGTACTACCGCACTATCACACGCCCGACATACCTGTGCTCGGCTGCGCCAGAGAACATCTGGCCGCGCTCGCAAGGCGCGTGTCTCTGTTGCTAGGCGACGGCCACGCATGCGCAAAGGAAACCCATGTGGAATGTACTGCGAAGAACCTCTCCCGGGTTACCGGGCGATGGTGTTGACATCTTGTGACGCTTCTCCCAACCACAATCATGGACACGTTTGTTTTCGCTTAGTGCTCTTGAGGGGAAAAAATTACAGCATATCCACGGGTGAATGATGAACAGCTTGGGCGAAGCTCCTGAAGCAATCATGGCCTCGGGATCGGCTTCTCGTTGAGCTCGTTTCGCAGCGGCGTCCTTGGCGCGCACCGTCCCGGCATCCGCCTGGCTGCCGCCAAGCGAGCGCCCGCCGCTGCGCATCGTCCATGCTCCACCAACGATCCGATCATCCGACACGTGCGTCGACGATCCAGGAGAATGAGAGAGGCGCTCGCTCCCCGCGCATCCCGCGCAGCCCGCGCAGCAGCCAATCGGAGGGCAGCGGCACTTCTAGCGCCATCTAGTGCCGATTCACACAAGCGCCATATTGCACACAATTCTATTGGAGCAACGCCATCTAGGAAATTTGAGACGAGAAATGGTGATGACGACACAGATTGTGTACAGCGCCATCTAGAATATCGTCCCTGAACTGCAGTTTGTATGTACTTCTATGAGACAGAGCTGTCTGCTGTTTACGCCGGACAGAGATACTGCCGTTTACGCCGGACAACGGAGACGTGACAAGGTTAGACTAAGAGGAGCTACGCCCCTAAAAATGATTAAAAAGGCAACACATTCGTAATAATGCCGCTGCGAGGCATTTACATTGGGAGTAGAACGCCCGATGTTTCTGCAATAACAATTTTGTGTTCGCCTGGTACACCTTGGCCCTGCTAGATGGCGCCACCTATCCAGCCTGTCAGTGTCTTTAGGCTTCTCATGTTTCCGGATTCGGTATTCTAGGTCGCTCAAGCCTCAGTAATCCGGCTGAAATAAGGTGATCGTAAGTGGCGCTCGCACTTCGGCTTATTTTGACTCGGCGGCTGGAGTCTCCGCGAAGTGGATATCGCGAGTAGCCACGAACGAAGGTGGATTTGCGAGATAGGGCCGTAAACGTAAACTCTATCCGGCGAGTAGTTTACGTTCCGTAAACCTTTACGTTCCGTAAATGTTCGCGCATGCGCAGATACACCCGGTATTCGGTAACACGATAACGTAAAGAAGTATACGTTACAAGCTAAAACTTCCTATTGATAAAGTGCTGGATATGATGCAGAGGATGTGGACGACTACGAAACTTCGGAGCTAGCACCCTCAAGTGCGGCTGTAGTCATGGGCTACACTGAGGAACTCCCGCAACTTGTCTATGGCAAGGTCCTCGGCGAAGAGCACGCTGCTGATTTAGCTAGACTAAAGACCACCATCATCAGATCGACACTGCAGAAACGGACAAGAGTCCCATATTCTTTTGTGACAAAATCAATATTGGCGTTTTCGCCAGCAACCCTTTCTTTTAAGTTGTGGTCTATTTACTGGGAACTGCGGGATATAACGAACGGATACCAAGTGCCGCTCAGGTTCGTTGTAAACGGGCTCGACTGTGCGTACAATGCTTTTTAAGTGGAGCTATACCACCTTCCTTATTACAGTTTCTTTAAGGCTGCGTTGGAGCTCATGCGAAGTTGTGAGAGTGAGGAAATGTTGCAACGAAGTGGAAAAGTATTGTGAATAAAATCACCAAAATGAATGGGTGGCCAGGCTGCCGGAATGAAATGTTTTTCGTTTCGGTTTTAGTTTCGTTCCAACGCAAAAAGTTCCGTTTCTGTTCCGGAACGAAAAAAGAATGTTCCGTAACGGTTCGTAATGGTTTTTTATGAAAATTTTGATGTTAAGGTAATGATAAAAGACATTGTATTTGTGATGTAGTTAATTGCCCTCTTCTTAAGAAAGTGGGACAAGGATAAAACACGTTCTTCAGAGGAGCGGTAGGAACTGTTACACGAATTCCTACCAACTAGCACAAACGAGTAAAACATTCAAAGATACATAATTTATTTTCCCAAAAGTCAACAACGATTTGTTTAGTGGACTCGGTGTCTCCATCAAGCTCCCGCTGCGCGGAACTGCCGGCGACCGAGGTATTCGACTTCTGGAAAGTCGCAAGATCATGTGCGTCTGCCTCTCTGCAGTCCATGCCATTGGTGTCGTCGTGGGATTCTTCAGCGAGGGAAGGAGAGCACGGGCGCCCCTCGTCTACAGCCACAGAAGCAGAGGCGGCCATCGGCGGCTCGTGCCACGTCAAGACGCCGGAGGCGTCGCAGGAAAGAATGAGGCGCGCGAGCGGGGGAGTGGAGAGGGGAGAGGAGGTGTGTGGAGGGGGTTTGCGCATGCGCAGTAAGGGTGGTCACGCCGCACACCTCCACGCCGAACACGCAGCACAGTCACAGCGAAAGCTGGAAGAGCGGACTTTGTAGAGCCCATTATAGAGTCCCTTTGGGCAACTAATACATGTACACAGGCTAGGTACCCACTACGCCATAAATCATCGTAATTGTTCTGAAGTAGCGAAGTTCCCACTACGCCATTTTTCGTCATTCTTCGGAGAATCGTGGTACCCGCCACACATCTGTAAGGCACTATGTGCACTTTGTGCTGTGGCTGATGATGATGAATTATGGCTGAGCACATTGCAGTGGGTCGGAAGCAGTGTTGCTCAATGGGCGCCTCCATTCCTTTCCAATTCCATTCCGGGCAATTACAACTTGCCACACTGTCATTCCTTTCAATTCTTCGGAATGAAAAAACTTAGCCCATTCCCACTCCGGGAATGGCCGGGCAGTTTAATTCCATTACTGTAATTCCTCAACGTAGGAAAGGCATCTTGATAGTTTATCGAGTTAAAGGGGTCATGAAGCACCCCGTAGGCTTGTTGAAAAAACACATCCTGCGGAAAGCTGACAGGGCTATGAACTGCTCTGCCAAATATTACAGTCGTGCGCGCCGCGTAAAGGCCACAAACGGAGGGCGAAGTTGCCGTTTCCTCAGGCGCCCTCTTTTCACACAGAGGCTAGTTCTCACTCTCGTCGGTGGGCGGGGCGTCTGCACGTTGACGTCGTGGATCTGCCAGTTTACGTCGCAAGAGACATACCATGCTTACTGGCCGATAGCCGACGTAAATCGAGAGCGGCGGTCGGATCAGATGCGCTTCTTCCCGCGGGGTGCCGCCACTTTCCGGCGCCGCACTCCTCAGTAAACGGTAGCCGCACTCGCGCACGCGAATCACAGCGGGAGAGCGATCGCGTTTCACGACGCGCGCTGACGTAGCTTCTTTCCCCCATGCCATCCCTCCCTGTCTAGCTTCCAGTGCGCTCGTCGGCACGAGAAAAGAGAGAAAGTGCTGGCAGCGTGCGCCAAACCCCCGTAACTCCGCTCATTCTTGACGGATTCGAGAAATTTTTGCGGCAATCGATTCGGGGGGCAGTAAACTCCGATACTGAGGTCATTAGATCATTACTTGGAAAAGTGGTTCATGACCCCTTTAAAAATGAACGCCCCATAAAGCTGATGTCATAAGATGCATTAAGAAATGCAAAAGTACACAAGACACATCATCAAGTTCGAGGGATAGTAGCTTGGTGACATATCTCGTGCAGTACAACCACCCTACTTATAACCATAGGGGCAGTTCTCCAGCTACATATAATATTTGCATGGTCAGCATGTTTGAAGCAATGGTGATGTTTTAATGATGTTTAAGCTTAAATGTGTTATTGCTAAAATGACGACGTAGCGTATTTTTATGCTGAAAAAAGTAGTATTCAAGAAGACTAAGCAGTTTTGCCACGTTTCTGAAGCCGTCGTGAATATGGAGAAAGCTAAGATTTGGTTAATGGGGAACAAGACCCTCTAGAACTGCTGGTATTAGTTGGAACAGTGCAGCGCTCGGGCACCTTGTATCTTTGCATCGAATGCGGAACACTGGGCCGCACTGCTCGTCAGCACTCACGCCTGTCAAGCGCACCTCGCAAGCATGGATGAGGTGAGGAGAAATTTCTGTGCTCGCCTGTGCGCAGGTATGCAATGACTTCCTTGTCGCAAAGGTTACTTACATGTGTCAGGTACTGAACTGCTCGTGAGATAAAGATCAGGCTCTGCATAGAGTTGTAGTAATACACGTTGGGCTAGGCTATGGTGTCAGCCATGTTCTTTATTTAGAACACCCTCATCTTCCTCGTCTTCCCTCAGTCCTTCTCTAACTTCTTCACCACGTCCACGTACACTCCCCCTCTGTGAAGACTCATCCCTCCTGGGATGATACATGAAGACGTTTCCAACAGTCGCAAACTCCGGCACACCGTCATCGTTGACGTAACCAACCCTCTTGAGAACGCCTTGTTGCACTGCAGTCTGCACCACTCGATAAGGTCCCAAATACACCTGCTTCGTGCCGGGAAGGCTTTCTGACGACTATCAGATCGTTCAGCTGTATTTTAGGTGTCCGCGTGTTGTGGCGGCGGTCGAAGTTTCTCTTCATATCTTCCCGATGTCGCTGGTATGCTTCCGAAGTTTTTCGCTTTTCGCACAATTGCAAGCGGTCAGCAATGCGAAGCTGTTGATCAGCAGGAAGCACTAGTGCCTTTCCGAATGCCGTAAATGCGGGTTACAGCCGATGTTCGCAATGTGCGATCGGTTGTGATGAGCAACAGCTGCCTCCAAGCAGCACTTCCATCCGCCTTGAAAGCTTGGGTACATTGAAATGAACTGCTTCAAATCTCGTATTATTCTTTCAGCCATGCCATTTCCTGCAGGATGGTACGGCGCGCAGCGTCGCAAAGTAACTCCACGTTGCTTCGCCCACTCTTGCAAACGCTGGCTTAGAAACGCTGGTCCATTGTCTGATATCACGACTTTTGTACTCTTAAACATCTCACGGCTCAAGAGAGCAATCACACTATTCGCGTCTTCTCGTCCCGGCCGTGCAGCCACTTTCGTCTGCACTGGTCTATTACCACTAGGAAAGACTGTGTTCTTCCTACTCCAGCAGCCTTTTTCTTGAGCTCTGCAAAATCCACGTGGACAACATCAAACGGTATGCCGGAGTGTTGAGGCAAGACCATCTCGTCCGTTCTCTGAAGGTACTTGGCTTTGTGAACTTGACATTGATGACAAAACTGTGGGGGTGTCAATGGGAACCAACGCGCAGGGGTAATTTGTATCTCCCTTCAGTATCTGCTGGGATAATGCATTTGTTGTTACACTAACTTATGCCTCGGTTTGTAGTAGGCACGTTGCTTATGAATGTACCGTGCTTGTAATCAGCCAAGCAATTTTGAAAATACCGCTTTATTGTTAAATTCGAGGCTCTGACCTACTAATGCTTGAATTTTGAATAACAGCGCGTAGACGAAAACGTGCTCTATTTTCGGAAAAAGACGTAATTCCATTCCCATTCAATTCCATGCAAAAGGCTCTTAATTCCATTCCCATTCCATTCCTCCAAGCGTCGTTCCCATTCCATTCCCATTCCATTCCGGGGTCGCGAAAATGTGGAATGATTCCGGAGTCATTCCAATTCCAAGTGGCAACTCCGCAACACTGGTGGGAAGCATTAAACCACACACTCTTTGCGCAATTAGCATTGTGCGATGACTGATTGTTATTTTACCCTTCTGCCACGCTATATTGCATATGTAGAGACGTGAGTTGGGCTAGTTGGTGTCTGTGTTTTTTTTCGCTATTCAGTCATGCCTGCAGTTATATTGCATACGTTAACACGATTCCTTGCCCGACATGACGCCTGTATAGAGTATTTTTGCGAAGGAGGTACAAGCACCAGAGTGGCACTGTGGTGGAAACTCGACTGCCACGCAGAGGGCGCGCATTAAAATCCCATCCGATCCTAGCAATTTGTTTCTCATTTCATTTTTTTTCTTATTTCACGCGATAGCGGTCACAGACACCGGCGGCGGCGGACAACCACGGCGCCAAAATCAGCTGTTGTGATCTCATAATAGCTTTCGCTCTAACAACCTTCACCGCCGGCAATGCCCCCTCCACTTTGGCCTGCGTGACAGGCGTACAAAACTCCACTTGCGTTAATATAGACATCTCTGGTTGCCACTGTTTTCGTTTTTCACACAATTTCAACATATCTTTCCTTTGAAATTGCTGCCTGATGTACGCGCTAATACTGTACCCTGAGATATGCACATTGCAAGAGCTCAATTGTTCCGGATTTCGAAGTTTTCTCGTGAACCGAAAAGCGATTGAAAAATTTCGGTTTCACTCCGGAACGAAATAATAGATATAGTTTCGGTTACGCTTTCGTTCCGGTCAAAAATATCGTTTTTTTTTTCGTTTTCGGTTTTCGTTCCGTTCCGACACACTGTGGGTGGCCGTCGCAAAAAGACTTTAACAATGCAAAAAGGAATACTTAAGAAACAATAGGCAGAAGCATTACACGAGTCTAAAAGAACAACAATAATAAATAACCCATGACAAACTTTGCGCTGATCTGACAACTTTCTCCTCCGAACTGGGATAGTGTGCTTTGATGATTCGACTGTCATAAGCCAAAACACGGCGCATTTTCGATGGAGGGGAAAATGCTTGAAGCACGTGTACCTAAATTTAGGTGCATGTTAAACAACCCCAGGTGGTCGAAAATTCTGGAGCCCTCTTCTAAAGCGTCTCTCTCTCATAATCATGTCGTGGTTTTGGGGCGTTAAACCCCAACAATTATTATATTAGTAAGCACAGAGTGGGATATTTACATTGGTATGTGCAGTTCTTCCGATACCCAATGCCAATTGGTCAGTTACATATGGGAGTGGACGGTGGCGAGTTGCCATTTGTAGAGATATTTAGACTGATAAAAAGCAAAGTTACGAACACTTATCGCAAGAATCACTTGCATATTGTTGCCCCTATAGACGGATGTCGCGCTGACAATGATCGTGCTAACAACATTATTGCTGATGCTATTTGTCAGATATGTGATACGAAGCACCTGCAATCACTGCATAGGTACAGCCACCGGTTTAGAAAGAGTGGGTCTTTCTATCCAGTAGCCATGGCCTAGGACTACAGCACAAATGAAGCCCCTCGCATACGTGAAGAGTGACATCGCAGAGGGTCTTCATCTTCCGGTGCCGACCTGGGTGGAGCTGCCGTCTGGTTGAGGGGGGTCTTAGGACCTTCTTACACTAGTCCCTCTGGTCTTTCAATAGAGTTCTTTGTATGTATTTTATGTATGGGGCACTTTAGCTGCACTGCACAAGGTTAATATGCCGATTGTAACGCTAAGCGTAAATGCTCGCGTATGTATTGCGGTGAAGGGTTCGGGTAGCGTCTGCGGGATGACGATTCATAATCAGCAGTTAATACCAATGTGTACAGTTCCTCTCGCACTAGAAGTGCGCGTTTTGTCGTTATTTGCGCGCTTTATGGTTAATAATGATTTATTACTGTGCAGAATAATCCACAAGCAAGTTGTGGTGATGATTTAATGTACAAGGGTGGTCAAAAGATCCTAGATTGCTGTCTCACGTAATCCTATGACAGCCTGCGAACTTTTGACCACCCCTGTACTGTGCACAAAGGCAATCATAAACAGTTTGCACACTAAAAAGAACATACACCTAGAAAGACTTTATTGCTCCATGTGATCCCAACTTTCATTTTTTCTGCTTCAAACCTGCTCCAAAACTTAACTCTTTCAGCTCTAAAGCCGCTCAAAAACACAGTTCCTTCTGCTGGAAATCTGCTACAGAGCAGCCTTTTTTTCTGCTCCAAATTGCTCCAAATCTTACAACTGGTTGGACCAATACTGAGAGCGAGGGCAACTCTGAAGGCTACCCTAGCACCAATGGAGCTGTGTCAAGTATCAAGAATGCTGGAGAGTGTGAGAAGTACAATATGGAATTACTGGCACCATTATTTTCCCACTACCGTAAAAATGAAAACTGTTTCGAGTGTATCCAGGATAACCGGAATTTTGTCTAGGATGCGTTTTCTGCTTCCTAAAAAAGTTAAACTTCTCATCTACAAGTCCATGTTTTTATCGCACATAAAGTATTGTCATCTGGTAGGGGTACAACACCTTTAACGAACATTCATAAATTGCATGTAATAAAGAAAAGGGCAGTTCGCGCCATTGCAGATGTTCCGTATGGAAGTCACACTTCCCCGCTATTTGATGAAATAAACCTACTAACCCTACCAGATTACTACTACACAAGTCATGAAACGCTACCACGCAGGGCTAAAAAGTGATAACTTTTTGGGCACACTTGCTCGAATAAACCACCGGACCCTTTTTTACAAAACTCGTCATCTTCACACGCGGTTTCTCCCACGTACGCACACTAAATATGGCAAAGATATGCTGCGTTTTCTCTTGCCGTTTGGCCTGAATCAACTTATATGAAAATATTGTTAAAAATACATTTTTGGCTTACATGTCGTTTAATATTTTGTGTTGTTCGTTTTTATGGTTTCATTCAATTTTATGTGATTACCAACACATTTCTTGCCGATTTATTTCTTTCGGTTTCATTTGCATTGCTTTTGGTGTATGCATGAGCATGTATATATGTATGTATATGTGTATATATACTTATGGATACATATACGGTCTGGTTAGAGTTATAATTTAGCGTCATTGCGTTGTCCGATTTCTGTTATATGAATACTAACGATGTCACTCAGGTTTTGGCAAATTCTAAATGCAGTGGCGGTTTGCGTATTTTCTCTTTTTTTTTTAATCATTGAGCTATTTCTGTGTTTATGTTCGATGAAATTAACTAGATATGTTGTTTTTCACTCTCTACGTTGTATTATTGTTTTATTGCCCTGTACACGTGTCTACCAGCTGCCATTTTGTACGGGGTCGTGGTCCTAGTCAAGCCTGTGAAGACGCTTTTTAACGCGATAGCGTTAGAGAGCTTGTGTCGCATAAATTCCGGTGTCGGCGTCGGCGACGGTGACGGCGTCGTTGATTGTGAGCGAAAAATCGCCCGTGACCGAAAAATCGAGAAAGATGCAAATAAAATAAACAATAAAGATCTTCGGTTCCATTGTGGATCGAACCCGGGCCGTTCAAGTGGCAAGCAGGTGCCCTACCTAGAGGTGTGCACGGGCTCCGGGTAGCCCCAAAGCCCGAGCCCGACCCGGCCCGCGGGCCGGGCTCGGGCGGGCCGACGCATTTCCACCTCGGGCCCGGGCCGGGCTCGGGCTACTTGGAGTTTTATCGGGCCGGGGTCGGGCCCGGCGCAAAGCCCGACTCAAGCCCGAAATATAGAGAATGAGCGGGAACTGCTTTCCAGCACGCATACAGCGCGTTTTCCGCTACCGGTTTTTACCGCTTTTCCTTTCCCATTCGCTACTTTAAACAAAAGGGGTGCTCTCCGATTATCTCTCTATGGAATCGTCCGCCTGTCCATCTGAAGTTTTAGTCTTCTGAAAAACAAGCAGCAGAGATATCCCAAGCTTGCCAGGCTGGCAAAAAAGATAGCAATTTCGGCGACGAGTGCAGGCGGCGAACGCAACTTCAGTTCGGCGGGCTACATAAAGCAAAAGCGCCGCACTTCGTTGAAGCCGGAATCGTGGGACTGCTTGCTGTTTTGCACGACAGTTTGTAGTCTGTGTAATAGAGACTGCTCGCCGCGTGTCGTTTGATCATATTCGATATGCTCAATAAAATGCCAAATTACCGGAAAACGATGTTTTGTTTTCGCAGCGAACCTTCAAAAAGCCGGGCCGGGCCGGGCCGGGCCCGGGATTGTGTTTTCGTACGTCGGGCCGGGCCGGGCGGGCTCGCAGCCCTTTGCCGTCGGGCTCGGGCGGGCCTTCGACAAATTCAGCGGGCCCGGGCCGGGCTCGGGCTCGGAAATACGGCCCGTGCACAGCTCTAGTCCTACCACAAAGCCACGACGTTGCTTGCAACTGCTTCAGAAAAAAACACTACATAAAGGCCATGTAGTGGAAGGAGTCTCCTTAACACATTTATTGTTGCATGACAGAAGCGCACAATCGCGCAAGGTAACGCTTAACTGCATCAACTGTTCCAGTGCGATTTTCGTGTGTGAAAAACTTTGAAGTACACAGGCATGTCAAGACCAATTTCACATCTTTCGCACTCCCATCGGCTCTCAGACTTCTTGCCATGTGCCTTGCAAAGTAAGGACAGCCTTGAGGGATTCTTTATTTTGTTCGACAGGTGTCACGACGAAACTGAACCCATTCGGCGATTTGTAGGCGCATTGGCGAGGCCATCAAACTACGTTTTTTGCGTGACGCCATGCTTCGAAAAAGCCGGTATAGTGCAGCCATCGCCGCTAAAAGCACGGCTTACAAACAGCTCCAAGAATGGACAACTATGTCCATCTAGCGGAAAACAGAACAAAAAATAGCAAACATTAGATAATATGCTGCCATCTGTGAGACATTGCGACATCGCGTTGACTCGACTATGACCTCCGAGATGAGAAACGCGCGGAGAGCTGCGCGCCGGACATCTCGGAGGCCATGTCTCGACTGCAGCAGAGCATGTATGGTTCCGCCGTTCTAGCACAGGGAAGTAGCCACACAGCACAGTTTGCTCATCTATGAGTGCCGGCGGGACATTCATGTCAAGTAATCGCTCTCATGTCAGGGTTGTCTTGGCGACGCTGACTCTTCGCCTCCGCTTCTCGAGCTCGAAGTTGGCGTTGTTGACGCCTGTGATCGGCTTCCCGCGCTCGTAGTTGGGGATTCCATATCGCGGCGATGACGCTTCATTTGAGCTTCCCTGGCTCTCAGCAAGGCATCTTCATGACGTTGTTGGAGTTTGACCTCCGCTTTCCTGGCTTGACCACGTCGCGCGCACGCGCGCGCGTGTGTGTCGGTATGCGCGTGCGTGTGTGTGTAACAACACGCATTAATAAGTATGCACTTAGTGGTTCAAGTGCGCCCTAGGGGCCGGATTTCGCTATCGCGTTCAACTCTTAAAGGCGAAGCTTAAGGGTCCCCTAATTTTTCGACCCCGGCCCTCAGCATCCCAAATGATGGAATGTTGGAATGAATAAAATTTCAAAAGTGCGTGACTGCGGCCCGCTGGCTGAGGTGAGTTTCCGACACCTGCTACATAGGTTGCACCAATAATGTTTCTTTTTTACTGCAGTGAACTTCGCAAAATGTTACGTATGTTCAAAAAGTGTCGAACCTTTCGTTAACAGACATGCATTTATCGATTAGAAGGATCGAAACTCTCATTCCCTTCATGGTAGTCCTCTAGGTAATGCACATACTTTTATTCACATCTTTGGGATAGGGATCAGATAGGCCATTGCGTTCTACACGATGTCTTCCCTTGACTCAAATCGCGTTCCATTCAGCGACATTTTCAGCTAGGGAAATGGTCGAAAATCACGCGGGGCCATGTCGGGGGAGTAGCGGTCTTGACAAATTACAGAAATGTTTTTCAAACACTCTTTGTTATCCTCCATTCTTAGTAGTATAGGTATGAATTTCGCGAACACTGTGCTCCTGCCCAGATCTTTGGTCAATTTTGAACGAACTGATCTACCTTTACCCCCTTCTCGCAAGCTTGCGGGCTCTGATTCGACGGTTCTTTATAACCAGGAGGGAAGGGAACAGATGACCTAAGGCCCCGTTTGCTCAATGACATTCTTATTCGGGCTTATTGAGTGTCTGCCTGAACGCGGTTCACTCTCCGCTGGTGTGCGGCCTTGTTTGAAGTGGTTCTGCCACTCATTTATCTGAGAGGTGCTCATGGCATCATCATCCAAAGCCTGCTGAATCCTGTCAATGGTTTGCACTTGGGTATCACAAAGCATTTGGCAAAATTGGTGCAATATCGCTATTGATGTCGTTATTAGATAGCACATGTGCGGCTCTTCAACACATGTGTGTGTGTATACCATTTGCGCATATCTTTGGCTTCATTACCTAACTTTTCGCCAAATGTAAAAAATTACGCCACAGTCACTTTCCCGCTGCATACTTCGCAAACATCGATTCCCACGGTACGTGGGATCTGCCGAATTTTTTATCTTTGCAAAGCGAAACCAAGCATAGGCAACAGGTTCAATTAGGAATGACTTCAAGAATCAATTCAGTAGTATTGCTGCTCGTTGCAGCAAAAATAGATATTTTGTGGAATATCAGCGAAGTCTCATGGAACAGGCACTGGCCGCGGCGTTAGCCAACGGCTTTATGGCCTGAGAAAGCCGCACACCTTGGCCGAAGAAACAACACTGTCTCGCTGTTTCTTTCAATAAACGTTTATTCCTCCTCCTTTGTTGTAATGGAGCCGTGTAGCTCAGTGCGTCATCAGCCCCTGCAACGCCCAGGCGTTGTCACGACATGCACGCTTGATATAGTGCACACAATTACTTGAGTACCTTCTCTGTCGTTGTCGCCGTGTCAGGAAGGTTGCGAGAGAGTTCGGCACGTGCACGCCGTCACGCGTGCTTGCACAACGCAACACCGCGGTGTGAGGGCGCATAGATTCATGCGCATCATTCAGCCCTCCTCGGGATCACATGCGTCGTTGGACGCTAGCAGTGCATGCATTACCATGCACCGGCGACAGTGTCCTCGCAGCAAGTTCGGATATGGACGGCGCACTGCGCGCATGATACCAGGTTGGTCACTACCATTCATTCCTTATTTCTGCGTGTAATGCAGGAAAGATTAGTAGCATTGTGAATGCGTAATCCTTCAGTAGGAGAAAGAATTGCCCAGATTGAAGCACCTCGGTTATTATTGCAACCACCTTTAGGGGCGTAAAAGCGCGGAGCTGCGTGCTGATTTTGGCTCCGAAGGCATGGGCTGCAATATCGCCAATGGTGACTTCAGCTTTTTTTATTATCAAGTGTTTAACTCCATATAGAGTTCATTCAACGCCAGCTGTCCGAACCTTCGCGGTCGGCCACCTGCGACTCTTTTTAAAATTTTTGAGCGCTTGTGCAAATGTCACTTTGCGAACTATTTTCCGCTCACTCTTGCCCCTCTGTAATTTTCTTTTTCCGGCTCAAGTACCTTGGGAAGAGTGTCGCTATAGGCATGGAAATATGAACCTTAGTATGTATCACGAAAAAGCGCACCTTCTTAAAATGTCAAGGCTTCTTTCTCCTACGAGAATGAAGATGCGTCTTACACCTAAAAGTGCGTTAGAGATTCTTGCCTGCACTCAATATAAGCCGTTAAAATAGATAAAATGTTCGACATTTGGGATTCGGCATACCAAAAAAATCAGGTGTACGTAAAAAAAGAAAAGGCTGGGTCACAGCAAAGCTGGTCGGCACCTAGCTGGTCCTGGCTTGGCCAGGCTTTCACTCTCTCACCTCTCTCTTTCCCACCCCTTGCCATTTTGTACTCTACATGGCTATGCGTGTTATCTTTTTTCTATCTTTTTTTGTACCTGTTTCTATCTCTTTCTCTGTGTGTCTATCTTTCTCTTTCTCGTTCTCTCTGTAGTCGTTCTCCCCTCCTTTCTCTCATCCTCCTCCTCCTCGAGCTCACTTCCCTTTCCAACCCCCTTGCTATACAATACTATACTATACAAGGCTAAGCTACGCTCTGCTAGCGTGCCTGGGCAGCCGAATGGTTAAAACGCTCTCCTTCGCATCGTGGGTACGTGGGTTCGAATCTTGCCTCGCCAAGAAATATTTTCTCCCAATATTGTCTCCCTTTCTCTATCTTTATTACTGTTTCTTCCCCTATCTTTCTTTCGCTCTGTCTGTACTCGCTCTCTCGCCCATCAGAGTTATTGTATCCCGCACCGGAGAATGCGGCGCAGGTGTTCTGGGATCGAAGATGAAGAAGACGACGACGAAGAAGAGGATGAAGAGAGCGCGCGCCGCTTCATGTAGACGATAATTTCTGTTCGCTCTGCACTGACTAACGGTCGACATAAACAGCTCCGCTATTAAAACTGTGCAGAAGCTTCCCTAGAATTTTGGAAATATGAGCAAGCATTTAGCTGCTTGCTCATGTGGATCGGTCGTTCCTGACACTGCTGCTGTTCTGTTTTTCTAACTATGCTCTGCTTCATAAAACGATGCGAAGTACGCGTAATGATAATCAAGTGGAAGAATGCTTACGCCTACACCTCCGTGCCTGTAGCTTCACTTCACGCAGTAGCCGGTACTGCCGCTGCCATTTAGCTTTGGTAGACCGCCGCTCTGCAGTCGTGAGCGGCTCTCGCCCAGGCGGCATCGCAGCACTGCTAGCGCATGTCCGCTCTACATTGCACTGCTCTGCAGACTGTGCGACCCTCGCCGTCATTTTAGCAGAAGTGGTTGTCACGTGCACACAGCTGTCGCGGGTGCAAACGGTTCACATCTTCTGCAAGCGTGGGTGTTTAATGCAGAGGGCCAGGCACTCGAATTCTGAGCATGATGTCGGAGGTTCGTGACTCACAACCACCAACAATGTTCTTTATTTCATTTTTCGTTATTTCCTTCATTTGTTTATCATTATTGTTATATATACAGGGAATTTTGTTCGGGGGGGGGGGGGGGGGGGGGCTCAAGTTGAAGCGCGACCTCCTCATTGAATTTTTCGAACGACTAAGTATATGAATAACATCTATTACCAGTGACAATCTGTATTAGATGCTGCAAATGACTTCTTGAATGCTGCGCACTGTCAAGAACGAGGAAGACATGTGTTTTTTCATAAAAATAATATGTTGACATGTCCGCAAAATTTTTCCAGGAATAACTGTCTTCAATCTTTTCAATTTTTTTATTTCTTTTGTTTACGAGGTACGGCAAATATGACGTAAACTTTGGAATTGCATCAGTTTTAAACTGAAGAAGCGCCGGATAACAAAAAAAGATGAAGTCCACAAGATAACCAGGACGAGATCAAATATTTTAACGGAGATTGTTTACGCAAAATGTTAATCTTTTTGCAGAAATGATGCGGCCAGGGAAACACGAGCATGGGAAAGTACACCTCGAATACGGGCAAAACACAAGTCACCGGAAACAGTGCGCAGTATGCTTACACAAAACATCACAAATGTACATTTAAATATGCAATCAATATACGGAACTAATGCCCAAAATAAGGCAAATGCCCAAAATAAGGCAAAAGAACATGCTGCACAGGGGCGTAGCCAGAAATTTTTTTCGGGGGGGGGGGGGGTTCAACCATACTTTATGTACGTTCGTGCGTGAGTTTGTATGTGTGCGTGTAGTATACGAAAGCAAAACTGAAAAATTACGGGGGGGGGTTTGAACCCCCCCAACCCCCCCCCCCCCCCTTGGCTACGCCCCTGATGCTGCACAATCACAGAAACTGATATGTCCTTGGACCAAGCTGCTCTCTCGGACGCACTATGCGGACAGAACTATATAGGAAGAGCGCAGAAATAACGAGAGAAACTATTTCAAAGCTGTTTTTAAAAGTGCGAACCACTATTGTGCACTCAATATAAAAGGAGGGTTGTCGCTTCTAGTTCAAAAAGCAATGAAGAACAAAAAGGACAAATGAAAGTAACAAACAATGCCGTTGGTACGGCTTCCCAATAGCTGATTTTGTTTGGTAACGCCGCGTATGCCGACCTCTCTGTGAACAAGGTGAAGCTGTCGATTGGCTGTTAATGTTCACCTGATGCCCGTATTCGTATGCTTATATTATGCCACGGTGTTAACTGCTGGATGGTACAAAATCCTCACGGCTTTAAAAGGTGGTGAACAATAATGTTGCATCAGAATTACGGGCTCATTGACTTGAACTCTGGAACAGTGCTGCCTTTTCCTTTCTTTCGTGCTGATTTTTGTCCTGCTCGGTATCAAAGCACAAAGTTGAGCCGGCGAGGAAGCTTAGCGAAGCGGTCAATGACTTCCGACACGCTGATGCCGGCATTTCTGTAGGTATACAGAACTGCCAGGCCAACCATGCGTTCTTCAGACATCGTGGAGCGTAAGTAATTAAGTAACCTCATGCTTGAAAACGTTCTCTCTGCGCTGGCAGTGGTCACTGGAAGGGTGACTAGAATCCGGAGTAGCTTGTACACATTCGGATAGGACCTGCTGTCGCAGTGAGAGAGGGCATCGGTTCCTGTATTGGGGCGCTGGTTTGCTGCTTTGTTCGCCCACTTTGTCCACCATAGTCGCAGTTTTCCAAAACCAGCCCTCGTTTCTACGTCATGCGCAAAAACGGCGAGCAGACTTTCTGCTCCTTTCACCCGATCATCTTGCATTGGTGGTACTGCGGATGATACAATTAATGAAAAGTCCTTCAGAAACGCCCTGTGCTTTTCGAGCGCATAAATGGGCTAGTACGTGGTCCATAAACGAAATGAACAGGGTTCTGCGAAAATATTCTTCCGCGCTTTCGAATGCATTGCTCCCAATGTTTTGCTTCCGGACACCGGGTCGACGGCTGGTGATCTCCACATTCAGTTTTTCTGCCAATGCCTGCACTTTTGCAAATATTTTTGAGGAAGAAGCATACGCGTTCTTGCCGTCATTTTGAATTGTCTGCTGTACCGCTTCTATGTAGTCAATGGCAGCGCTCATGTCGATACTCCTAGTCTGCAGTTTCTTTGATAGTGGCAAAGTCAGTGCTAACACGTGTTCCGTCACATGCAGGCTTACAAGGAACGCTGGTGACAAGAGTGCCAACATTAGACTGTTTGCCTGCACTGGACTTTCGCCATTTCCGTTAAACTTAATCTACTCTATAGTGCTGCGATCAACGGCTCAAAGAGCTCACAAATGAAAGCACTGCATCGTGCTTCTCGACCCAGCGCGTTTCGCATAGTCCCAAAAGGCGCTGCCTTGTAGACTCCGGGCAGCTCAAACATCATTTTTCGCAAAAAGTGGGAGCACGTAGAAGATTTACGGAAAAAGACTGACGTCGCCTTTAGAGTCCCAAAACAGTTTCGGATGTCTGTATGGAGCATGCCGCACACAGAACTAGATTAAGGGAGGGACTGGCGCAGTGAGTGTAGAGTGCGGCTGGATATCTCTCGCGAACAGCAGCTTGAACACCACTCGTTCTGCCGGCCATCGAGCTTGCACCATCGTAGCCTAGACCACGGAGATGCTGGATGTTAACTCCCATGTCTATAAGGAATCTTATGGCGAAGGCCCGGCCACTTTGGTCGTGAATTGGCACAAAGCCTATGAACACTTCTTCGATTTCGTTCGCATCCTTATTAAGGTACCTTGCACAAACAGTTAGCTTCTCGATATCAGCAATATTCGTCTTTCATCAGCAAGTACGGAGAAGCAGCCTGCAGCGTTCACTTTTCGACTAGGCTTTCCTTGATGATTGGAGCACAGATTTATATAATCTGTTTTTGTACATCTGGACTTAAATACGAGGCATTATTTGGGCAACTGTCCAAATGCTTTTATAGGGAACCCAAGGTCAAGTTTGCGGCGCGACAACAGCGCCGCGCTGGCCGCGCTGCGGCTCTGTCGGAAAGCTCTGTAGTGCATGAGCGGCCGACTCAGCCCCTTTCACGGCAGCGGTAGCGCACGTGCGCACGCGTTCTTCTGTCGGTGTGGGTAACTGGGGGGCCGTCAGCTGGGCACGTTGAACCGAGAGGCTTGCTGTGCGAAGCTGCGCCATGCTGCGCATTTCCGCGATGGCAGAAGCGACCCCGCGGAAGCGCAAGCGAGGGTCCGAAGTATTGCGATTTAGTGGCCTGCCACAACAGTGCAGACAACACCACCGCACACGATTCACGTGTGAAACTGTAGCGGTTCTCGGGCGTGTCGCATGAGAAATAAAGGCGGCAAGCGTGGATAGCTGATAGCGCTGTCTCGCCTTGTATTTTGGCTGTCTGAGTTCATCGCTTTCGTTCGTTTCGACTACCTGAATCCGTAAGTAACGCGGCGCATGCACGCAGCGACTACAGTAATGATTACTCGCTGTCTTCTCGCATTGTGAAAGTCCAGTTACGGTTGTAGGTGAAGCAACTTTGTGTTTTGATTTCCCGTGTTCATGAGACCTACCCGTCGTTGTTGAACGTTCACACTCGCGTTATACCGTTAGCTTTGCGCGGTTGGTTCCATTCAACTGAACTCGGCACATTGTCAGAAGTTCGGCGCCTGTAATTCACGCGTCGGGAAGGCTGCTTTATCGCGCCGGAATGGACGTCTGTGCATTTTCAGCAAGCTTTGACATCGTTCTACAGGTTTGCTTTGTTTTTGTCACTTTATTAGGGTGATATATATATATTTAAGCCGCTAAATATAACTCGCACTTAATACATGCTTTGCAATTGCAACCTTGAAGTAACCACCTTCAGACTTTGTGCAATTTTCTAGCCGCCTTCGCGCAGCAGGTTTTATACGCCTGTCAAGTCGATATCATAAAAAGAGACTGCAAGCATGACGCGAGAGCCGAAAAAACGAGGCGAGCAGTTAATCTTGCTTCAGCTAGCAGCCCCGCGTCTTAATCGGCGGGTGATTCTCCAGCAGCACGGAGGACTTGACTCTAACCTTCTCAGGAAACAGTGTCATGGCCGTATAATTTTTCTTCGCACGCCGCAGACGTTTGCTCACGAAAGTACACGGCTGCTACTGTAAGCATGCCATATCAAAACAACAATCATATGATTCGTAGTCCACACCGCAGAACATCGATAGCGTGTACCGCTTCATTTCGGAGTGCATGTGGATCATTATTCATCTTTAACATGATAGAATGAGACTTACCTCGAGGTATACGTCCTACACGGTGTAATCGCGACTTGGGAAATGCATTGCGCTTTGAGTCGGGCGTCGTTGTCGTCGATCGTCTGCCCTTCGCCGTTAACGTGATTGACGAGCCTTTCTCCTTTTATCAAGTTCGCTTTTTGGAAGTGCCAGTCAAGCTTGAAGATCCTTTTGAAGCCGCACTGCAAGCGGTACATTGTGAGGCGCCGCAAGTGCCCGCGAGAGCTCAGCACGTGCACAGAAGCGAGCGGCAACGCGGTAGAAAGAAGGGAAAACGCGCGCTGCTTACACTCCAGTTATTATTTTTCTGCCAGAGATGGCGCTGCCTGTCAAGAGCAGCAGCGCCGCTAAGCGTTGCTTGGGAAGCCTATAGAGCTGTGTCGCCACAATCCACTCGCATGCGAAGCAGCGCTCTGAATTTGCCTGTATTCGTAGAGGAGGCTGTGCTTGAATCCATGGGACCACTGTCTTTATGGCCACGGAGAGCCAGACCTTCCCGTACGCAAAAGAGAACTGTCTCAACAATAGGCAGTAACTTCCTTCGGTTCTCTCTTATTTGAATTTGCCTGCCATGGTCCCACTCCAGCTGATAAACAACACTGGGCACACATCCTGAGAAGGTTTGAAGAAAATTATCGGCTACCAGCTGAGCGTCAGTGTGATATTTAATATTAATGAGCACTAACAGAGAATAATGCCAAGGAAAGTATAGGGGATTTTATTAGTAGTAAATGTAAGGTAATTGTTGAAGAAAGAAAAGTGGACGAAAAGATAACTTGCCGCGGGCAGGGACCAAACCTGCGATCTTCGAATAACGCGTCCGATCCTCTACCAACTGAGCTACCACGGCGGCCATCTCCCCGTCCACTTTATAGGGTATATATGTACATTTAAACGTGGGAGTGATATTTAGTGGCTTCGTGTGCACCGAAGTCTTCGAGGGCGTGCTTCCACTTTTGAAATGGCTTGGATACGAGGGCCCCAGTGCGCGCATGTTGGCCCTTGCCAACCTCACTTCTGCTAAAAAGGACACACACTCGGCAAAGCGCACCCTCTTGAAGCGCTGAAGTAGCTAAGCCTTCGGTACCTGTCCAGCCAAGCCACCTGAAACCTTTGTTTCTGCTTCAAATCGTTCATAGACTTAAACATGTAGCCTGGTGGAGGAATCCAAGGAGAAGTTAGCAGTTGACGTTTTGTATGCTCGAGAGTCTGTTAGACCCGGGGACGTTAGTCCTTAAAAAATTAGGGTACTTAAACGTGCGTCGCCCTGTAGACCTTCTAGGTTAGGAAGAACACAATGGCAGACGCCGGCTGCGCGAAAGTAAAGTAAAAATAGAAATAATCTGACCAGAGCCAATTTTCTTTTTATTGTTCAAAAAAGAAAAAAAGAGTGATGCCCTATTTCACAAACTGCATGGTTGAAAAAAAATCTTGCAGAAAAGCCACCTTCCAGAACCTTTCAACTGTCCATGGCATTGTCGTGCTCGAAAAAAATAATATTAGACAACATCCTGGGTGGTTTTCGGTGAAGGTGGTTATTTCGGACGGCGGTGTATCATAGAACGAAAAAAATAAAAAAAATTTCAAGGGGGGCCCAATAAATAAAAATATCAAGCCCAATAAATCTCACCCCCCGGGTGACACCCCTGGTTGGTGGTGTATGAGAGCACGAAAAATTTCGGGGTGGGGGCTGAAGCACCATAAGCCCCCCCAGCTAGTGCCCCAGCTAATTCTAGCCAGAGTTATAAAAATATGCCGACCCACTCAATGACGACGTGACCAAATGCATGTTGCTGACTGTTGCCTGGAGTAAGTCAGACTTGTTTTTTTTACTGATCAGTTGCCTAATTAGGCTACTTTAATTAACTAACTTTTGAAGCAACCAAGCTGGGCCGAAAATTTCAATGAGAAAATTGTAGATCGGGCTGCTAAACGCCCTATTAGATGGTTTCTAGCTTTCTATCCATTGAGTTACTGTTTTTCTGCTTACTACATATTCTCGCGAAATACTAAAGAATACCACGTGACATGCCCGCTTGCGCGCCTATTCGCGCCCTGATTGTAGTGCTCCCTCACCTTCTGCGTACAAACGATATGCTTCCCTCGCGCCGGTTCATGACAGCGATAAGCAGACGCAGGGGTTATCGCTTGTGTTGCCCCTAGCAAACTATGTTCGTCGCACAGCCACCACCATCGTCGCTGCCCTGTCGAGGCAGCACAACCGGGCAAATGCTGTGGTCCGTTGCGTGCGGAACGTTAGGGAGCGCTAGAATCATCGTGCGCACTGGCGCGTAAGCGGGCATGTGATGTGGTATCTTTTTTATTGCGCGGGCATCTGAAGTAAGCAGGAACGCACTAATATCTAATAGGTAGAAATTAATAAAATTTATAATCGGACGTTTTGCAAACTGATCTACAACTTTATCACTGCAATTTTCGGCCCAGCTTCGTTGCTTCAAAAGTTAGTTAATTAATGTGGCTTAATTATGCAATTAATCAGAACACAAAAAATAATGTGACGTACTCCAGTCAATAGTCAGCGACATGCATTTGATCGTGTCGTTATGAGTGAGCTGGCATATTTTAAAACTCTGGCTGGACATAGCTGGGGCACCCTGTATATTGTGATGCATTTCTTTATATATTGTTATGCGTTACGGACAAACAGACAGATGTACGCAGATATTTCCTGAGTGATTGGCCTAAGAATGCTCCCGTATTAAAAGTTGGTATTTCTTAAGGGCTCACGCGAGCGTTTTACTTGACGCTAAAGCTGTTTCGTGCAAATGTGTTGGCTGCACAGAAACAGAATAAATATATGAAAAAAAATGCGCTTCGTTTTTGTTCATAATAGTTTCGGGTGGTTTTACGTGCCAAAACCACGATATGATTATGAGGCACGGCGATCAGCAGGGGTCTCAAACTCACCTCAGCTAGCGAGCCGCATTCACGATATTTAGTCCCAAGGGCCGGGACACTGAGACTGTCCCATATCGCATATACGGGTCATTTCTGAATGGGATCTGGCGTCAGGATTCAAGAAACATACCTACACTGACCTCCAGAATGATTAAAATCTGAACTCCGATTCTGAAACATACAGTTTTTGCTCCACGGCTACGTCTTAACACATGTTGACCGTATGAGGGGCCTGGCCCGCGCGGGCCTCGTGTTTGAGGACCCTGTCGTACAGAGTGGGACTCGTCATTGATTTTGACCGCCTGGGGTTCTTCAGCGTAACAATGTGTGGGTTCGAGCTAGTTGGTGCTAATTGCTATGCTACTTCTTGCGCAAAAAATATTTTAAACGAAGGACGAAAAAGACACTTAGCGTGTACCTAAAACGAAGTACACGGTGGTGTGTTCCGTTAAAAACATCTGTGCATGTCCGCCGGCCCCATTTAATTTGGCGGAAATAATAGGCACTAAAACATGTGGAATTCCACCCCCGTTATTTCGGACAATTTGGACGTGTTCCCTGGTCCCGGCCAGCATATGCATTGTTTAATGGCATCAAACACTCTTTTATTCGGTTACATTTCGTAGCAACGCGGTTCCAAGTAGATGTATTCCTTTACCACTTCCAGCGCCTCACTACCTATCGCAAAGCGATGTTTTCTTCCTAGACTGTTGAACAGGATTGTCAGGTCGGAAAGACAAAAAGTAGCCAAGACATTAAAAAAAACTAGCCGAAAAGTAGCCAGCTTGAGCGGAAAGTAAAAGAAGCGAAATTAAGCCACGCCTGTGTGAAAACAACTGCAACGTGTTTATTAAAATGTCTGAATGCAACAGCCTTTTGATGAAAATGTAAAAAAGTACAGCAAGAACCATTCGAATTCATAATTGTTGAGATTAAAGCATAAGTTGTTGACTTTAGCAGTAATTTAGTGAAGGATGACGAAGTTTCTTGCGCGGCTGCAGATGTGACACTCTCTTGACGCGTCCTTTGCGACTTTTCTTAGAAAGGACTAGAAGTGCTAGCCTTGTGGCGTATCAGCCTTGTGGCGACAATAAAAGTAAGTACTGCATGAGTGTGCTCAAAATCACAGTTGCTACGATTTTAGCACAAAACTGTAGTTATTTTGGCAATCGTTTACCGCGGGATGACGAAGTTCGAGCAGTTAATATTCGCGCGTGTCACTCCGTACCTAATTCTAAGAAATAGCACAGACAGTTCGTCAGGTATCCTATTTAGAATGTTCATGAGTGCAGAGCGTCCTGGATGCGAAGCGCTTTCGATTGTCCTGTTCTCTTCCAATAGGCCCTTTTCATAAGTGTAAAGCTAGCTTTCCTGCTGTGCAGTTAGCCGAGCTTATGGCGGCTAAACACTTCTGCGAACAGCGTGTTCAAGTGCAGTTTTCTTGCGCTATCACGAAGAAAATATAGACTGGGCTCTCTTCATATAAACACGCATGATGGACAAACCCAAGCACGTAAAACTAGGACCTCGTCTCCACTTGAAGCACGACAGGTGCCGCCATTAGTTGGGCGAATACGCAGCGCAGGAAAGCGCACTTGGGAATTATGAAAAGGGTCTATTATAGTTAAAATTAGCGTTCAGTAATAGGTGGTCTGCAAAATGAGGCTGCATGCAACTGTTTTACGCGGACTGCCAGCCACGTATCTAAAAGTCTTCTTTTGTGCATAGCATACGGAAAATTCAGTTCTGGTAGCTGAAAGTAAGCCTTGAACGCCATGTTTTGACACCGCATACTCGAACACCAACGGCTGCGCCGTCGCAAGATATCGATAATTTGGTTAATATCATGGGACCGACAATGCAGCCGAAAACTAGCCAAGTAGCCAAGACCTATTTTTTTTCTGCTGCCACCGCCCTAAAAAGTCGCCAAATTGGTGCAAAGTAGCAAAATATGGGAACCCTGCTGTTGAACATTACTTTTGTTTTCTGCATATCAATTTTCTGACCTACCATTCTCTTCTCCTTCTCCTATTAGTAATCAGGATTTGCGATTCGTCCCTTAAGTTACTTATCAAGGCAATGTCATAAGATCTGGTCAATGATTTGGCTGCTGCGCGGTGAACAAAGTGCCAAGACACTGTTGGTCGCATGGGAAGGTATCGCGTGACATCAAGATTCCGTAAGGATTATTGTGATGAAACGCAGGGCCCCTAAAGGAGGCTTCGCATAACGTATCCCCCCGCACTCTTCTTTTCATAAAGGGCCGCCAAAGCACGCAGGCGGCCTTTTACGAAACACTAGGCTGAAGTTTTTGCCTTATCTCGCAAGAACAGCAAACAGCAGAGCGTCGATATGGGTCGCGCTCCTATATGCACCTCCATTTATATTTGTTAGAAATGTGTCCCGAGGTCGATGCCGTTTGAAATGCGAGACAGGAATAGATGGAATTAGGAACTCTTGTACACTAAGATGGCATTTAACTTACGCACCGCCATGGTAAGTCGGGAAAACGGTCGTTGCTTGTCAAATAGTTGCGAGTTTTGGAACAAATCATTCATAAGGGTACTGAACGCAAAACCAGAGAGAGACCTAATATGTTGCGTTCAGTACCATTATGGACGTTCTTTGTCTTTTATTTTACTTGTGACTTATTCACATTTCTTGCAGGACATATGGTTCCGCATGCAACACGATGCCAGTGTCTTCTGCTAATTCTATGGTTCACTAGCGTGCGAACCATAGTTGTAGAGCGAGTGACATCTCTCGGCGCCGTGCCTGGAAGGAAGTTGAATTTGCTGAACACCTACGTCGAAGAGTACGTGGGGATCCCTTATGCGGAGCCGCCGTTAGGGGACCTGCGTTTCCGTCCCCCGCTTCCTTTGAGGCCATGGACTGACACATTCGACACCACTACGATACGGACAGCTTGTCCACAGGCACACGTCCCTGGCCTCATGGCAGGCGAGGTTAACTACACCGAAGATTGCCTCCGCCTCAACGTCTGGACGTCGTCTTCGCAAGGATGCCTTGACAAATTCCCCTCGCCCGTCCTGGTGTGGATACACGGAGGTGGCTTTTCATACGGAAGCGCCTCTTACGATAACTACACGGGTTCAATTTTAGCGGCAAAGACGGGTCTTGTTATAGTCTCTATGAACTACCGCTTGGGAGCACTCGGCTTCCTCGACGCGAACTTGCCAGAAGCTCCAGGCAACGTGGGGCTCATGGACCAAGCCCTGGCGCTTCGCTGGATAAGAGACAATGCTGCGGTTTTCGGCGGAGATCAATCAAGCGTCACCCTTTTCGGTCATAGCGCAGGAGCTCTGAGCGTCCATGCTCACATGTTGTCTCCTATGAGCAAGGGCCTCTTCATAAGAGCCGTCATGCTCAGTGGCGTAATGTACACTGTCGACTCTTACGAGTCTCCGTCGCATAGTCTACGCAAGGCAGAACACCTGGCCGCGCTGACAGGTTGCCTGGATGGCCAAAGAAACGTTACTTTGCATCCGACCGAAGTTATTAAATGTCTCAAAGAGAAGTCCGCCGGTGAACTGGTCAAGGCTACTAGCGAGGCGGACCCGCCCAACGCGTTTGCCTTCCTCCCGACTTATCACAACGATTTCTTGCCGAAGGAACCCAAAATAGCGGTCGACGCTGGTTTCGCCAGCCACGTTGATCTCATCATCGGGACCACGTCAGATGAGTTGTCATCTGTCCTGCTTTACCCTCCTATAAATGAATTCCTACAAGAAACACTGGATGGTATCGATAGACACAAGATCAATGAGTTCTTCGCCGCAGCCATCGACGCCTGGTTAAAGTCACACGTTTCGGGAGATGAAGATTATTACTTAGCGAGGGCAAAAGGTGCGGACAACGTGGCACTCATGAGGGCATACATAGAATATATGTCGGACAGATTGCTCAACTGTCCTGTCTTGTACGTTGCTCGAAAGCAGTCCGCTATGGGCAACAATGTGTTCTCATACGTGTACGACTACAGCGATGCTTCATCTGACTTGCCTTCCTGGATCCGTGCTCCCCATCGTGCAGAGCTGGCCTTCCTTTTCGGCTTACCTCAAATGGACATTCACGATGTCGCCGATGAAGACCTTGCCATGAGCGATGCCCTTACGGAGATTCTTGCATCGTTTGCAAAATTTGGGTGAGTGAATTCGTCTTCGGATAAGTTTTGATGGTGGTCGGAGCCGCGTGAAAATAGTGCCACTTAGAACCTGCAGTTGGTGATTACATTTATATCTTATTGATATTATTGCATTCCCTAAGTGCGAGGATTGCGTCATTAAGGGTAACAAGGTGCTGACAGTGTTTTTTGTATATATACTGAGAGAGCTGAAATGACGGTGCGTACGATCGTAAGTTGGAATAAGCGTACGCAATACAGCGATAATCGGAAAGGAATAGCAGAGGCCATCCACCTGGGTTGGTTCATTATGATATTCTACGAGTGAAACCAGACGCTGAATGAGTTTGGATCGCTGGGACTTAGCACTATAGCAGGGTTAAAATAGTGCATATTACTACAACGAAACGAGAACGCACATCACGAAACGCAGGGCGACAATTTGTTGGATTTATTGCAAAAACAGCAATCATAAACATAAAAAACCCCGACGTGACCACGAGAAGCATCACCGGAAAATAAAAACAAATGAAAGGTTAAATACGTATGTAGTTCTGTGTGCACAGGTACTTTATGTACCGCCAAAATAAGTTTGACTTGCCGTTTGGTTAGAGCTCGATTGAATGTATTGTGTCGTTCGTGTCAATCCCAAAGTCCCTCATGAAGTGCTCCGGGAATGTAATGCATGAAGTGCCGCTAGCTAGTAAAGAGATAGATGTATCATCCACTGAGGTCGTTGTTTATTCCGGCGGCTTTGCAAATATCTCAACAATTTTCTGGCAACATGCAAAGCAGCAGCGTCTTCATTGCACAGCGTCCTACAGGGGCTCTCAAGGTTTCGCAAAATTTCGGGTGATAGCGTTAGCATGTACAAACTGGTCGAACTCACCTATTTGTGAGGTAATAGGACGCTATCAAAACACAAACGTTCGCTCGATCGTGGAAGCCTTCGCTAATATTAAAAAAATATTGGCCCATGCGTGAACGTTCCATCTTCAGCTGTAACAAAAAAATGAACTCCTCTTTCTTTAGAGCGTGTTAAATCACCATGCGCTCAGGGATTTGTATTCTCTTTCATCTTGCACTGCTTTATTGGAATTTTGTGTTTATTACAGCGAAGCTGTAAATGGCTAGGTTCTGGCAGATCGCGTCCTCAGAAAAAAAAAAATGCGCGTAGAACGACATCGCGTCCGCGGAGGAAACGACGCGTTGAACAACAATTTTCGACGCGGTTAACAACAACAACCGTCGATGCTTTTTGCACAAGTGTCACGGTACTCGGCGTTGGCCCTTGTCACCAGTCGTTGTGCTCCTTTGTCTCGTGACGCGGAGATTGCACTAGCGCTGTTATTAGCAGTTGCCCTTTGAACTCGCTATCGCACGGACGCGTGGCGTTCGCTCGGAGGATGAAGAGCGGGAATTGATGGAGCACGAACGCACACGGAAGCACGAATAAGCGCGAAAACTACGTGAAGCCGCTGCCGCAAAACGGGTAGCTGGTTGCTAGATTCGCTGGCTTCCGCCTTCCCAATAGGGCAAGGGCTCTGAATCCCCCCCCCCCCCACCTTTTAATTGCTGGTGTCTTCGTAATAAACTTTCGAAGTTAATAGTCAGGGCCCATTATGTGTTCTACTTTCTTTAGTCGTAGTTTCCCTGCGTGTTGCTTTAACCCAACTAAAGTGTTAGGGCAGCCGGGGTGTAATTTTGTGCATTCTACGACTACAATACTTTTCTTGAAATTACGAACGCAACGAAGTTAAGTAAGAGATCACGACGGGCTGAGGGTGTTTCGGGGCGGCTGAGTATTTTTTTGCATTTTCTCACAACGAGGCACTTCAGCTCGTGCTTCAACCATCTCCCGTAGACGCTGCCATCTTCGCTTTCATAATCATGTCTTTGTTACGCGCTAATAAGTGGAAAAGAAGCTTGTATTCCGGGGATGACTGAGACGGGCACTCAATTTGTTTTCCATAGATGGTACGCACGTTTCAAATTTATGGCAGCCATGGTACGTCCGTCGTGGTTGCGTAGTGACTACCGCGTTGCGCTGATATGTTGGAGGATGCGGCTTCGGGATTGATTCCCGGTCACGATGACCGCATGTCGACGGAGGTCGAACTTAAAACCGCCCGTTTACATTGATTTATGTCGACATTAAAAAAAAAAAAACCAGGTGGCCAAAATTCTTCCGCAGTCCCCCACTGTATGGTGGGCTTCATTATCATATTGTGGTACTGGCACGTAAAACCATCAAATTTTGTTTTTACCGTTATTCCGTACTTTTCTAACACCCTTTGCAATTATTCGAGAGTTCACAGCTACATGGAGCTTTGTGGAGATGAGAAGTTCTCGGACAAGGAATGTCGCCGGAGCCAACATTTCGACACAGGGACTGGCCTTTGTCAGAGCAGTAACAGTTTCGGCAGAATAAGTGGCGGCCCTGACGACGGGTGGCCTGATGGAAACGCGGACTTCAGCGAAATTTCCCTGTTTATCTTCTCTTGTGCTTGTTGTTACTCACCAGCACTTTAGAATCGCCTTTAGGAATCAGTGAAGGGAATCCTCTCCGCACGACAAATAGGAAAATAATTTCTTGAAAATAACACATTTCGTAGAAGTGAGCTATGTTTTCGCCATAAATGTCTAATTCACGCGCGCACACCCTCTCTCCTGTTCCCACGCCCGCACGATCGTGGGAACAGGATATATATACATATATATATATATATATATATATATATATATATATATATATATATATATATATATATATATATATATATATATATATATATATATATATATATATATATATGTATATATATATATATATATATATATATATATATATATATTGATAATGCATGTGATAAATAAATGCACAGCTCATGAACCTCCCAATCATACCTGCGTAGGAAACGGTGCGATAATTTCGCCGCATGCAGAGAAATATGGGACGCGTTTTGTTTGATCCAACCGATTAGGTATTCCAAAAGCTTTATTCAAATGCCAGATTGAGTTCGACCAATACTTCTACCATAGTTTAAGATACCTACTTCGCAACCAAAACGTTTTTCTGAGATCATTCATTTTCCGAAATACCTACTCGTTTGGTATGTACAATATTTTGTTTTCTTCTTCCGGACGTTGTGCTGTCTGATTTAGAATAAACACTGCGTTGTTGCCATCAGCATGATGTTAGTTATGTGCCTTTTCGCTCGCTGGCATCTGCTTAAGTTTGTTACTGGGAATTTTCATATGGGACATTAAATGCTTCCGCAGGCCATTAGCGAAAGCACTTCTGCATTCATATGCCTCTCCCTTTCATTCATTCAGGGGGAATGTATCGAAATATACGCGGTAATTGAAGCAGGCACACGTACAGTCGCTCAATTAAAAGTATTTCTTGGAAGCTAGCGCTGTGTGCGTCGAATCAAATTTCATCGATGACATTTGCAAGGTGTATATGTCGTATAAATCATACGGGACTATGCCTAACGCAGTTTTGATGAAAGAAATGTTTCACTTACATTGACTGTCCCGCGTTCTAATTTACTGTTATTTTCAGGTGTCCAAACCATCCGCATAAGAGAGACTGGCCCAAGTACAGCGAAGATCAACCAGTCACGGTGGTGATCGCGCCCGGCAACTATTCGGACATACGAGACTACAGGAAAAGGGAGTGCGATTACTGGAACGAATTTCTCAGAGATGACGGGCGGTTATCAGAGCGTCTAGACTGAGCGCGCAGTGCGGTGTCCTTTTCTGACTATAGCTAATATAGTTAATGACGATCGCAAACGGCTAGTCATAGTGGCCGAAGTTCTGCAACAGTGTAAAAAAACTGGAGCCATGCCTTCAGCGAAGCACTTAAAGGTGTGTGCCACTTTCGATGCTGGCTGCCTCAGGGAAATGGTACAAACCGATATTCGATGTGGGGTACATTATCAGTGAGTATTGTTTTTAAAGACGATAGTCTTTCTTGGGGAACTTAAACGCAGAAATTTTGGTCTGTCTTTCTGTCTGTCTGTCTTTCTGTTTGTCGGCACGTCCCTCGATTCAGCCACTCGGCCAAAGTTGAACCACTTGCCCAAGGGCCAGCCGTGTTGAACTGGTAAGGCTGTTCATACTTGTGAGCGTTGTCGATCAAAAAGTAAATATCATGCATATCTGAGGTGCAACATCACTAGGTAAGTATTAGGTGGCGTGTTCCTTTAATAGAAAATGCATACATACGTAATTTTAAGGACCCTAGTTTCTTAAGCTGCGCTGAAAATGCATAAGAATGGAAGCTTGAGCGAGTTGGTATGCGTTCATCTTTGTTGAAACAGGGCTCACTAGACGACGACGAAGTAAAAGAAGGCACAGGACAGGCGCTGCCTGTCCTGTGCCTTCTTTTACTTCGTCGTCGTCTAGTGAGCGCTGTTTCAACAAAGCTGAAAATGCCACTGCGCTGAAATTTGCCTTCCTCCGTGCCTTTCGCACGAGCTCATGGTTGTGTTTCGGTTTCGGTTCTGTATTGCACTGTACGAATGCCATGGGTTGGTGTTGAAAAACTTTAGTTTTGAGAAGGCCAAGAAGGTGAAAAAAAATATTTAAAAAATGAAAAAGCAGCGTTGTGGGCGGCCTTCAGGCTGCCGGTTGTGGGCGCCGCTCTGGCGTTCCTGTTTTACCCAGGCGACGTGTAAATAAAAGAGTGTGTGGAGAGTACTCGTTGAGTGCGGACGTTTCTCTGCTTCAGCGCTTCGCGCCAAACCGCGTTTTCGGGCTGGCTGGCGTCCCCGCCGGTCGCGTTGGTCACCGCCGGTCTACGCCTGCTGCTGCGCCGGGACTACCAGCACGCAACACAGCACTCATGTTTCCCGACGTATGGCCAGATGGCGTCCATATCTCACACAGCGCCTCTTCTATCGTCTTTACACGACATTTGCAGCGAAGCACGCAGATACGCGGCCAATTTTTCTTCAAGTGAACACCTTTCAAGCGCATTCCGCATGAGGAATCCCCGAACCGGGAAGTTAAATACACCTCTAGATAGATTGTCGTCCGAATCAGCAATATTATCATTACTGTGCCACCAGTTGAAAGCATTAGTGTGAAGAGAAAAAAAATAGCGCAGCTTGCACTAAGTCGCGCAAGGTTGGGTCACAGCAGAGCTGGTGGGCACCTAGCACTTGGCTTCACTAGGCATTTACCCTCTCACCTCTCTCTTTCCCAACCCTTGCTATACTATACTACACATGGCTACGTTTGTTATCTTTTTTTTTTGTCTCTGTTTATATATATTTCTTTCGTTCTCTTTCTGGCTATTTCTATCCTTCTTTTTTTTCCCCTTTCTTTCTATATCTTTCTCTCTATTTGTCGCTTCCTCTTTCTATCTCTCTCTTTCTTTGATTTTCTCTCTTTCTCCTTATGCCTTTCTTCTCTTTCTTTTTTTCTCTTTCTCTTTCTTTCTTTGCTATGATTCGCTCCCTCCCCTCCTCCTTTTTCTCCTCTTCCTCACCCTCATATTTCTCCTCCTGACCCTCAATTCCCCTTCCTACCCCCTTGCTACATTATACTATACAAGGCTGTGCTATCTTCCCTGGATAGCCGAGAGGTTCCGACGCTCGCCTTTGCATCGTGGGTACGCGAGTTCGAATCTCGCCTTGCCATGGATTTCACTCTTTTAAATGCGAAGCATTTCATAACGAACTTCTGTGACATTGAGCGTATCTATCTATCTATCTATCTATCTATCTATCTATCTATCTATCTATCTATCTATCTATCTATCTATCTATCTATCTATCTATCTATCTATCTATCTATCTATCTATCTATCTATCTATCTATCTATCTATCTATCTATCTATCTATCTATCTATCTAGCCGCCTACGACTTTGTGCTCTCCTGACCGTTTCGTTAATGGGATGTACACCAAAATTGGTTTGGCATAACATGACGGTATGACGAACCTGTGCCTGGCATGTGTCGTTCGCGGCTATTTGATCGAGACGCTCGCGCCTCGTCTGCTAGGCCGATACAAGAAAGCGCATGCCAGAGATATGCGGAAGATTGTTCTGTCACCGTTACGTCCGCTTGGCAGAGTCGGTTTTTAGACTGTCTCAAAGTGGATTTTTGAACTCAGCATTTTCGAGGAGCTAATACTGAAAGCTTGGGCGTTTAAGGCACGTTCACACCGAGCGCGAATCCGGAAAGCGGACGCGTATTATTCGCAAAAGCGGAAAAGCCGCGGCCGCTTGCCCGGATCGCTCCCAAACCGATATTCTCCGTGCGGAAAAGGTGGCCGCTTCGGCGGTAGCCAATCAGGGCCCGAGACGTGAGCGCGCAGTATCGCGTGGTGCCGCAAGATGGCGACACGTCGACCGTAGACTGGTGGATGTCTCCGCCCCCGCGGTGGAGCGGGCAGGCAACGCGGTCGGTCTGAACAGCCGCGCGCCCACGCTGTCTCTCCGCTTTGAAAATCCGCTTGCCCGCTTGCGTGCCACGCGTTCGGTGTGAACGTGCCTTCGGCAGGAAATTCGGCAGGAAAGTTCGGCAGGAAATGCGTACTTTGAAGAATCGCATTTTAGAGGCGTTCAGCACATGGCTCATACCTTTGTACATATTGTGCTCTCAACGCAAAATTGGCGTTGAAGCCACAGACAGCACGAAGGTCGCTACGCTCGCTGCAGCGGCTGTGTTTCCCACAGGAGTGAGCTGCTAGTCTTTCTTCGCAAAACATACCAAGTTGTTACTGCCGCATACATTGCTTCGGCATTGCGCCGAATGTGGGACTTTTTAGGGGCGGAGCATCTTAGGGCAGAGGCTTGTCCGTCCATCCGCGCCCGGCTGTCAGGATACACCAAACCGAAACAGAAACCGACAGCGCTCTTGCCAAGGAGAAGTCTTCTTCCTCCTGTTCTTCGAGCGTCTTGATGATGATAAGTGAGCGCGCGCTCACGCCAAGAAGTCTTCTTCCTCTTGTTGGCCGAGGCTTGTCCGTCCATTCTAGTCCGGCCGTCACGGTACAAGAAACCGAAACCGACAGCACCGTGTGCAATCGAAACCGAAAACATCTGTGAAAACACGTTAAGAAAAGGTGAACAAGTAAAAAATAAAATGACAAAACACCGTAAAAACAAAACATCGAAAGGGTAACGAAAGGTGAACCCAGGTGCTTCGCCCACTAGTCATCATTGACTTCGTGGAGATGTGGTGATTTTTTGTTGAGTTATTGACTACTACAACTTTTTTTTCGTATTGCTCATGTGTGGAACCTCTGCTTCCCATTGTATGTGGGTTCCACAAAATTCAACAAAACAGTTTCGATCGCACTGTTTTTTTCCAGTCCGCATGAGCTATCTTGCTTTGGTTCAATGACACTCTTTGTGGTCTTTCCAGCAAAAACATTGCGATCCCCGAGTTCATTACGTCCAAATGCACGGCAAAAATAAAACTTGTAAGCGCTTGCGCTTCGCTAAAGACGACGTAGTTGAAGATTTTAACCGTCGAAGGTAAACGACATTAGAAAACATTGTTGTCAAAACTGAAACCGAAAAACAGCAAAACCGGGCGTTCGTGCAATGTATCGGAATACAAAAATAAGGGTCTGGCCAGTTGCTTGTGGCGCTGACAGCAGTGCAGTAGCCCGGCCGCAAGGCCCTACGGGAGTGTCCGCTCTTTACGGCAGTATGTTTCCCTATGCTATGCTTGTGCTCGCACAAAGGTTTCGGGTATCTATCGTTGTACTCATGAATTATCGTGAATTGCTATTATTTGCTTATACCTTTTCCTTCGGGCTACTTCATCGACGAGTTCCGTTAACTTTGGAAGTCTTGTTTATTAAGTTCATTGTGAATATATCTTTCACATCATGGCTTATGGCTTCAAACCGCTAACTGTTTTCGTAATTTACTGTATTCTGCGCTTCACTATCTGCGGTATTCTTTCTGAAAATGTCGCATTTCCTAATTTCTCATGACTACGACATTTGTGCACTACTATAATGATTGCTTGATTTTGTCGTTCTCGCCTCTGGTTTTCATTCGGTCACCTCTGTAAGGTGTCTGATTGTGAGTGTAATGATTTTTTATTCATTGTGATGTATAATGATTGTAATGCATAAGGTAATTGTATTCTATAACTTTCTAATTTTCATGACACCCATCAACCCACTCCTGACCTGCTTTCCAAAAGACACCGTATATGCGGCATTTCTGCACACACAACTAGCGCCCCATGCGGCAGTGGCATGAAGCTAGCGCGTTTTCATGGAATGAGCGAGTTATTCGCGAATAAATAAACGTACAGGGCGAACGTTCAAAAACCATCCCCCGCACTGCCTGCAAACGACTCATGCGCGTGCCGGCAACGCATCCCTACATCGGAGCAGGCGTGAGAATCGCAGGCACCATAGTAGAGGATGTGATTGTCTCCAGTCTGTACGGAGCAACAGGCGAAGAGGACATCAAGGCACTCTACTGAGCGCCTATCTATTTTTTCCTTTACTGCTCCTCAATCGCTAACGATTCTGCCTTTTTTTTGCCACCTTGCATCTTTATGTAACTTACTGCAACACGCGCTTTTTCCCTTTTTCCTTTGACCTTTTTTTCTGGTTCTACATCATGCTGCCTCTCAAATAGTCTCCCTAATTGTTTTATTTGTTATTAACGCCTAGATTATTTGGAGCCACATAAAACTCTAGGTAGGAAGTCGGTCACAATGCAGCGACATATTGTACATGAAGGAGGAAATCAATTGGGAGGGTACGAAACGCTAGCTTACATCCGAAAGGTAACAGCCGATTCGTTTAAAAAGAACGCCCAGGGGATTTCCCCAATAGGTATATGTACGAAGGTGAGCGCAACCGAGGAAGAGCTAGCGCTTGATAATTTCAACTGAAGAAGGCTGAAGGGAAAATTCTAAAGTGCACTGCCCCGGGCTTAGATGTGGTTCCCGTGTACCTCATTAACGAACTATGACATAACACTAAAGAGGCACTTTTGAGAGCCGTAGAACGGATTTGGAGAGGGGCGAAACATGTAGGGAAGGGTGTAGGGCAGTGTGCGCTGGTGTTTACCACAGCAAAAGCACTGCTAATGGGCGATGAGAGACAGAAGAAAGATTAGATACAGAGACGCGCAGTCTGTTTTAATTAACGTGCACGCTGCGAATCTTTATTGTTCAACTACACACGCGAGAAACAGCGGCACTACATTGCAGGCAAAGACGCAGTGCCTATATATACGGGGTGGCCGGCAGAAGCAGTCGGTTTTTTCAAGAAACTCGATAGCAGGCGCTGGCTGCATCGGCGTTGTCTCTCGCGGGCGAGGGCGCGTTTTCTTTCCTCGCGAGCTGGTAGTTCAGAGTTCATCGCAGAAAGAGCGTTCCCATAGTCAACGCGCGCCTTTCACTATCTCTCTCGCGAGCGCTGAGCCGGTGATGACCTCTCTTGCGCCAAGCACGTGGAGAAGACACGACGATGCAAGCAAGGAAATGGGTCACGACGATGCGCCCGGCGAGAGCAGACGACGATGCACCGCCGACAAGCCGAGACCCTAAGGTGCTTCACCCCATAAAATGGTTTCAAGACAGGCAAATACCGGACAGTTGGCGAAAGAGTAGGATGAACTTAATCTATAAAGGTAAGGGAAAGAAAGATAACATTCGCTCATATAGACCCCTAACCGTTACATCGGCACTATACAGCTCGGCGATGCAGGCTGTAAAAGTAAAGGGGTGCTAACACAAACTTTCGCGGCCGAGATAGCCTACGGGATCGATTGCCGTGAGCATGCGTATGTCACATACAAAATATCAACAGCGAATATAGCTTGGGAGGTACTTTATATGAATTTTGAAGCTCACGTGCGCGATCCGGCACTATACGCCACACCTCGCAACATTGACATCATTCAAAATGACCTGAAGGTCACCCTCAACTTCCGAGACGTTACCTCTGCGGCCGGGCTCTTAGCTGGCGCAGCTAGTACGATGATGTCATAGTCGCCATTGCGTTTTTGCCACGTTTGAGCCAGCAGGCTACTACTCAGCTGCTGCTCGCGAGTCCGTGCCCGCGGCGAACGTGCGGAGAGGGTGGAAGCCTCAAGAAAGTTGTTGCCATGAAACGACGATTCTAACAACAACGACGACGATTTTGGCGCAGCACATGCGTCAGGCGAAACAACGACAGCAGACGATGCGGGCAGCGCGGAAGTGCGTCACAGTTCTGTGTGCCGTTTCACACAACTAGATAGCGTTATAATTCATTTTAAGGCGCAAAGGAGGACATACAAAAGATAGGACACGGGACAAGGTAGGCGGCGCGGGCGCCGGAAGCTGCAGCCAAGCGCCCGAAGCGGCGCTTGGCTGCAGATATCGTTAGCCCAAACCGAAACTGAGACTCGTCGGTAATAAATAGACTGTAATTAATTTATGTCGCGCGCTGCAGCAAGCGATGTGCCGTGTTATGACTAATAGGCCCTGAACAACATATTGCACCAACAAAACGCCAAACCAAAATTTTCGTGTTAGTACCCCTTTAAGAATAGAAACGTGGGCAGAACATAACGATAGTTTGGCAGAACTACAGAATAGATTTCGAATCGACAGGCGGTTAAACGATAACCTATTTGTTCTCACACAGTGTACTGGAATATCTAAAACAGAGAAAACATCCCTTGTACGTGGCTTTCCTATACATCACCAGGGCGTACGACATCGTTAATCAGGAAATCTTGTGGAATATATTGAACGAAGTGGGCATAGGCGACGACTGTAATAAGCTTTTGAGTGAGCTATACCGAGAAAAAAAATCCCGCCATATCCACGAAGTCAATGATGATGAGTGGGCGAACCTCCGGAGGTAAATCTGGTCAACCGTGAATCCTCCGCACATTTTGAGGTTGGTGGCGCATTGGCGCCACTATCATTCGGTAGAGACCGCTTCAGGCGCTTGGCTGCAGCTTCCCGCGCCCGCGCCGCCTCAGGATCCGCTTGTCGCCGCTTCCGTCTCGCTTCGCCGTCGCGGGCCCGCAGCTCCGGGTCGGCTTAACGACGCGCACGTGCCGCTTCAGCTGCGCGAGCCCTCGCCGCCTCTGGATCGGTGGCTTGTTGTTGCCGGCGCTGGCGTCTCGCTTCGGCTTCTGGAGCTCTCACCTCAGGGTCTTGACGGCGAGCCCGCGCTGCAGCCCCCTTGTCTTCGTTCATGTTATTAGTATCGAAGCGCACTGACTGACGACTGTCGAAAGATAGAGGAAGCGCGCAGTTGTGGCCCTCTAGCGGTTTCCTATCAAATTAGAGCACGCGCCATAGTGGAGCGAGCGCCGCAGAGCGATCTATTGGTCTCCATTCAAACGAGAGCACAGCTGCGCCTCCAGCGGGTGCTACGAGTACACACACTTGACATACCTATACTAAAGGTAAAGATTTCCGCCCTCTTTAACGGCACTTTTATGACAACGGTGTATTCACTACCAGTGTGTAAGAGAATGCGCGCACTAGTGTGTATGTCCTTTGTAACGGGTGGCATGCTTTAAACCCGCAGCAATTACGTGCGTAATACTGTTTCGAAGTTGCGATGCACCTACTACGTGTTCGTAAGGGAATACGCGCAGTAATGTGTGTGCCTTTTGTAATGGGTGGCCGGCTTTGTACCACCAACTCCTTATGCAGTTAACATGGTGTGGCGCCCGATGGCAATATACGCTTGTACCCCGTTTTACTGCGGTATTACATCTCGTACTGTGACACCTGTACACAGGACGCGGATGTTTTTGAAGCATTAAAGTTAATTTAAGAGCAGTTCCGAGCAAAAAACATGGCTGATCCCTCTGTCATAGGAATCGGTATAACAAGAAAGGAAAACGTGTCTTTATAGACGTAGTTGAGCGTTTGGTGTGCATTGTTTCGGCACACGGGCGAAGGAATGAATGCTATAGCAACAAATTGTAATATGACGCGAAGAATGGCAAGCACCTCGAAACTTGGAACGCGCTGCTCAAGCGGGAAGGACGCGCGGAACGAACATACACAGGATGAGCGCGAACTAACTTTCACAGCTCGACAGTTAAAGCGCGCTGGTCAAATACGAAGGAGGAAGCACGAAACGAATGCACAAGTATACACAGGATGAGCGCGCACTGTGACAGTTGTACCTCATTTGTTTGTGAGCAGCGCGCTGCTTTCGCAAATTCGGCCGCTGCAGTGAGCGAGGTGACCTTCGTGCTCTCTGTAACTTCAACGCAAACTTGCGGTGAGAGCGCAAGACGTACAAACTACCGCTATCACAGATAAGCGCGCGCGCACGAGCGACCACGCCCCGTTGAGGCGCACGCTCATCTCAACGCCTGGGGCGACGACCTTTAGAGCGCGCCCTTCGAGCCCTTCGCGCCATCTCGCTAGTGATAACGAAAACACGCTGATGTACCACCGATCTCTGAGTACCGCCACCGGCAAATGGTGCATATAAATATCACGCCGTTAGTATGACGAAGAACGTGCCGTCTGTGGCGGAATCGTTTGGCGCTGCGCTCTGGGGATGGAGGGGTCGTAATTTCGACTCCCGGTGACGGTACTTTTTAGTTTTTTCTTTGCCATATGTTAGTCTTTATATTTTACAACGTCATATCCGTGGCGGGAATGCGTCAGTGGAGCCGCGGTGGACTCCGGCATAAAACACTTCCGTGTTAAAAAAATGGAGTGGCTCTGTGGTAGACCACCTGCTTGCCACGCAACCAGCCTGGGTTCAATTCTCACTCGAACTTAAATTTTGTTTCATGATCATTCACTTCGTTGATATGTCGGGTGTTTTATTTGTTTGATACAAGATGATGATACTTGCGGCTGGCTACGGCGGACAAGCCTCGACCTTAAGGAGCTTCGCCCCTAATACACTTGGCGTAAAACTGGAAGGAATAAGGAGCAAAGAGAACGTTGATATTAGCAAATTGCTGAGGCGGGAATGTCCATTGTCCGCACTGTTATTCATGCTGTACATCGTGAGGATAGCTCTTTCCCAGTGCGTGCACTAAAGTCCGAGAGTTTACTACTATTCCCAGTGCGATCCAGTACCAAAAACATACTGGTATCACGCGGGGGGTACTGGAACGGAACTGCTTATTGCAACAGGGGTGATGTTTAGTCACGGGACTAGTTGTTACGTGATGTTAGGTGATTTTAGTTCCGTGACTGGTTGTTACGTGACTTTTTGTCTCGTAGGAGACTCGCCGATCGTAGTTATTGCATTCCACGACGGACAAATCGGCGCACGTGTTGTGGGAGCGAAGCAGGAGATGAAGACGAAGCGAGCGGATGCCCGTTCATGATGCTGATCATATCTGTCCACACCAGCCCGTGCAACGAAAAGCCTAAACAGCTCCGCTGTTAAAAGTGCTTCTTTTGTCGAGGTTGGTGGCGCACACATCACCGATCCATTATAAAAGGGACGCTCATAGCATCCATCAATCCGTCCCTATCGCCGGCAGTGTTGGTCTCGCGGGGCGACACTATCGCACGCAATAACCTGCAGTGCCAGTGGTGAGCACGGCGGAGCTCTTTCTTCGCGCCTTCCTACGCAGTATAAGCTTGCGTTATGCCTTAGCGGCAGATGAGCAATCATTATATGAAAAGCGGGAGGGTGTTTTCTTTTGCCGGGAATCTCAACATAAAGTTGGTATGCGCCGTTAAAATTAAACGAGGCATTAGAGCACCTGAAGCTTCTACCTCTCCAAGGGGCACTGACACAGAATTTCGCTGCTGAGATGGCCTGCGGGATCAATTTCCATGAACATGCAAAGAAATTGCTCCTGAATGTAGCTGGCACAGCGAATATCGCTTCCAAGGTAATTTATTAAACATTGAAGCTCGCGTAAGCAGTCGAGCGCTGTACGGCCCCCTCGCGACACTGCCATCGCCTAAGGTGACCGGAAGGGGACTCCCAACTTAATTCTGCAACGTCTTCACTCCAGCCGAGCTCCGAGCGGCCGCAGCTAGTAATGATGACGTCATTGTCGCCATTACTTCGCCGCGCTTACTCCAGGAGGCTACTATTCGGCGGCTGCTCTCGAGTGCGTGCCCGCGCCGAACTACACTCTTAATCAAGTCCTGGCTAACGCATGCCCCGTAGGCGGGACACTTCAAAACTCAGGAAAACTCCCGGCTATAGCAGGCCTTGGAAAAGGAGTTAGCCGTGACAAGTGTATATAAAAAACGTGCACCCTTCACCGCCGCCTGATAGACGGCCTGAGTATTAGTCGCGCGTCGGTGTGGGCCGCGTAAAGGCTCGTTCACACTGAGCATTCCGGCGACCGGAGAGCCGCAGAATCCAGTTCGGCGGCGGCGAGATTCGCCGAATCGGCCCTCTCCGCGCCGATCGCTCCCGGACCGATTTTTGCGGCAACCGCCGCCGGATCCGCTCGCCGCGGAACTTGAAAACATGGCGGCCAAGTCCGACACGCTCGTCCCGTCGCAGTCGAAAAACATCCACATAGCGGAATTACTAATCAAAATGGTGCGGAACTACCTCGTCCTTTACGACAAACGCCACCCGAAGCACAAGGACAGTTTCCTGAAGGACGATTTGTGGAATAAAATTGGCAACGAGCTTGGACTGACTGGTACGTACGAGTACTGCTGTCTATGTTGCTTTGTTTCTGATGCAGCTAGCACCAGTTCAAGCATTGCGATGCAGCTGCCTTGCACGCCCTAGTCGCAAAGAGATTTGAAACGAGCATGGTCGTTTATAGCAGCGCTGAAGACCCGCAAAATTGCGTGGCGTAGTTGCGAGCCGCGACAACATCATCAGAACATCCGGGCAACTTCGAATCCACCCCGCGCTCACCCGTGGTTGATAGCTTACTCGACAGATGGCGCAATATGGCTATCCGGCGGCGCGGTGCGCGTGCAGTGCGAACGACACTGTGTGTTTCGGCGACAGGAGCATTCCGGTCGCTGTGGCCGGCGGATTTCCCAGTGTGAACGAGCCATAAGTGAGAATCCTGGCTACTGCTCAGCGATGCTCCCGCGTGTTATAACTTGTCGGCGCAAGCGTCGGTGTATACGCATGCGCCGACAGCGTCAGCCGCAAAGGCGAGCTATGCTGCGAGGAGGTATACGCACGGAGCTAACTATACTCGGCGACAACTTTTCTTGGCACCACTGTGGAAGCTACAGAGCCAAAGTGCCTGCATGCGCGCGCGTCATGAAATAGTACCTATATTTATTTTCTAATTCGAAAAGTTACCTAGCTCGAATAAATAAAGATTTCTTCGTTATAAAAAGAGAACGAGTATGGGAAGCCATTCGTGAAAAAATGTTAGTGTAAACTTCAAGTTTGTTTCTGTCTTTATTTTTTGGACAGCACCACGTTTTCCTCACGCCTGCACCATATTTTCCTCACGCCTGCTCTCTCAGAGTCTCAGTAAACATGGCGTCTGCGATGCTGCCTGAACCGTTGGCCTGAACCGTGTGATGCCGCAAACTCGCCGTTTCGTTCTCCGAAGAAGCTGTACTCCAAATGTGACAGAAAGTGGCTATCAAACCAGACCACGCAAGTTATCTGCAATGTCATCGCTGGAGTGAGGCGCCGTCAGCGTGACTCGTATGCAAATGCAGTGTGCCGGACTGTCGCCGAGCTCACCGGAGTGAGTGAGCGAACAGTTAAGCGTATCAAGGCTGAAGATCTGCGGGCCCCACTTGCCTCCCCGAAGCGCAAGAAATTGAATTTCTCGAGCCAAATTGAGAAGCGCATCACCGGCAAGACGCGGCTGCTGCGCTATTACACGTTTGTGTTGGCAGCATTGCGGCGCAAAGTGCACAGCTACTTCATGCGCAATGAAATACCTACGGCCGAGAAACTACGCTCTGTGAAGGTGTGTGACCAGCGAAGCTTGATAAAATAATCTGCGTCAGTCTCTTTTTAATTAAGCGTGAGCTCTCTTTAAGTCTAAACCCAATTGAGCGTCAGTCTCTTTTTAATTAAGCGTGAGCTCTCTTTAAGTCTAAACCCAATTGAGCGTCAGTCTCTTTTTAATTAAGCGTGAGCTCTCTGTAAGTCTAAACCCAATTGAGCGTCAGTCTCTTTTTAATTAAGCGTGAGCTCTCTTTAAGTCTAAACCCAATTGAGCGGCATCACGGTACTTGCATTCCGTATTTATTCGAATACAATGCGAGCTTTTTCTCCAAATTTTTGCCACTAAAGTCGCCCCTCGCGTTACAATCGTGATCGCGTTACAATCGAGCAAACGCCGTATTCAGGTTGCGGTGTGCGCTTGGTGGCGTTCATCATATTCCCTTGTGTCTTATTTTGTTCATCCGCGCAGACCGCGATCGATGTTCCAGAAGCGCCACGATTGTTTTAGATCTTTCTGTTAAGGTTGCGCGCGTTACGCGAATAGTCAGAGATTACGTGGCCACCAGCGATAACACTGGAACATTCGATAGAACATGTACAAAAGCCGACACGCTTTCCGACTTGTCAGAATTATTGACGGACGACGCTCTGAGTGACTCGTTTCCCGCCCACAAGTTTGGCCAAATAAAGAGTTTCACCTTCGACACACCCACTGCGGCCTTCGTCAACGTAACAACCCTGTCAGGGGCGTAGCCAAGGGGGGGGTTGGGGGGGTTCGAACCCCCCCCCCCGAAATTTTTCAGTTTTGCTTGCGTACATATACACGCACACATACAAATGCACGCACGAACATACATAAGGTATGGTTGAACCCCCCCCCGAAAAAAATTTCTGGCTACGCCCCTGAACCCTGTGACAATATACAGTACAGTAGGTAAATGCATCTACGCACACTTATGTTCCTATTCTGCATGTAGACGTAGAGCTAAACGCTCTAGCGATGCGAGCAAGCGAAACCGAAACTGGAACTGAAATCAACTGCAAGATGCCGAACTACTTGCGTAGTAACACAAATGTGCGGATGCCCCGCCTCCGTAGCCTTCGCTCCAATGCCAAGATAAGTTGTCGCCGAGTATACGCACTTTCTCTTGCGTGCGTGAAAGAGAATAAGGGCTGCTACGCTCGCCATTGCACTCCGCTTCTCCTGTTTTTGCGCAGGAAAAGAAAGGAAGGAGGTAAAAACGAGAGTTCGAAGATATTGTGCGACGGGAAAGGGGTTGCGTTTTGGCGCGAAATGGATTAGTTGTAGCGCATTCCACGACAGCGGCGGATGTTTGATAGGTTAGTGTGGTTCGTTGAGCGTATCGGCGTGAGCCCGTACTCTGGCCGCCATGGAAAAATTCTCTTATCTCAATATTAAGGGGGTGTTGCGAGGACATAGCGACATCCTCTTGCACGTGAGTTGGCTATACGCAAGCTGTTGACGCAGGATTACACGACGATTTCGTGCCATTTCTGTCTAGCTGGTGCGCTCATTGCGGACACAGCCCGGCGCATCATATCAGCCTGGGTGAGCGTTCTTCTTTCTTCACATATATGTTCGTGCTGTTAGTGTTCACATTGTTGCATGCTTGCGTTGATATATTTGAACGACGCTATTGAACTGTCAAAATATTCTTTTGGCGGCTTTTGAAATAACTATACGAGTATGCGTACAAGTAATTATACGAATACTTATCTCTGTTGTAATCGTCATCCGTCTCTATTGTCGCGCACGTGTTGTCGTGTTGGTCGCATTTATTGTGAACTCTCATACAGTTCAGGCGCTTTTGTCGCTCTTGACAGGTGTCACCGAGATAATCACTTCGTGTTGCTTGAGAAGCTGTGTAATTTTAGCTCTCGCGTGGCTTCTTTGGGCTAGCAACTGTTCTTTGCATTTATGGATCCATCATTTCATGGTATGCAACAGCGATATATAACCATGGTTGTATGAAAGTACTGTTGTTTTAGTTGGCAGCTTATTATTTGTGTTGTTGGACTGCTCATTGTTAATGTTATTACAGAGAAGTGAAGTGCATACAGTAGTCGTAATAAAGCATATAATTGTTGTTCATCCTCGTGATAGTATACACAGAATTTGAATACGTTTGCAGGTGACAAAACCTTGTGACACAAGAGCCAGGCGCAGTTTTATCGAGCAGCTGGCGAGGAGCTCACACCTTGCAGGGTCTCCAGCAGTAGCAGGAGCAGCAGCACCGGCCGTGGTGTTGTTTACAATGCCGTAACTGAGCATACGAGCTTTATTTTCTTTGTTTTTATTTATTTATGTATTTTTATTTATTTATTTTCTTTTCGCTCCCATCTAAACATCGCCGCCGCAGCCGAGCATTAACCCGCCGCAGTGAATTAATTTTTAATCATGCATTGGCTGCTACCATTCAAACATTTGCCGTGCCTGGCATTCACCTGGTATTGAATAGAATTGGTTTGCAATATTGTGCTATTGCAATAGTGTGCAATATTGTGCAACCAAATTTCAAGCCAACTTTGCCTGCCATTATTTACTTAAAGAATGAACCGTAGGTCTATTGTAAAACTGCTTTCCTTGTACGTGATTCTCATCAAATTGCGACTGCGCTGTGGTTTTCACTTGCAGCCGACATTCGAAACAGAGCTTCACTTCTAAGAAAAACTGGAAGTTTCATGGAAAAGTTCAACAAGGTCAAAGTCATACTCGGTCAGATGTGCATTGCCTCATGTATTTAGTGGCAATCGATGCGTATTTCTGAGGAAATCATGCTAAGATTTCTCTCATAACTGTAGTAAGCTTATGGTTAAAACACTATTAGAAAGCTTCATTAGTAAATTCTGAAAACACTTTCATATTTGTAACTTCTGTGACGCTGTCTACACAAAATTCGACAAGGTGTACAACAGATGGAGAACAACCGTTTACCAGGTAGAAGCTTTTGTGTGATAGGCGAGAACACCAGGTGATCTAAGAACATAACGTCGCATGTGTCCTCTGCTTTTATTTCTTTTTCGTCAGGATGACATGCCAGCAGCCCGCCCATCGCCTGACCGCAGAATTTGGAGGCAGTACGACAACAAGGCGTTCTACGGCGATCAAGCGCAAGAGAATGTGAAACTATCGGTTGGCGCACTTCTAGAGAAAGCCCTTATTTTGTGCTTGACGATGTACTATATTAAGGTCTTCACATACCCATCTAGGTATGCTCAATACTTCGTCTTGTGCAGAGTACAATGAAACCAGTTGTATTCGTTATAGGCACCGGAATATATTTGTCCGAAAGACATCCGATATCGTTTCCCTCAGCGTTGAGCATTCCTTTCAGCGCTGTTTGTATTCTTTTACAATAAATAATTATTTTTGCACGTGAGCAGTAGCTGTTTCTCGCATGCTTATACACGCTAGACACAGCAGGTACTGCTCAACTATGAAGCTGGTATGGTCGGTCAAGTCATTCTCAACCAAAATCATTTCGCTGAATGATACATTTGTGAGGAAAGCGGTGCGTCCATGCTTTGACCGCCGCTACTGAAAAAAAAGAAAGGATGCACATTTTTATACGCATGTCTAGTCACACTGCATACTTATATTCTCCAAGTTACAGATGATGGTTAATCTAGGTATATAACCATCATGGGGGAAATGAGCGCAAAAACGCTCCTCTGCGATGTAATAGGTTAACTTTAAAAAATCCCAAGTGGTTAAAATGAGGCAGTTTTAGAATACGGTACCCAGAGCTTCGCGTGAACAATTTCTTGTTTGTTGCCACTGCGCATGTGTCAAAGACTAGGCACTGGTATGCACGTTACTTTCCGAATACAGTATTGCATACGTGCCCAGCCATCGCGCGTCTGCGTGCACAATTCTAAAACTCAATTTGCCCACAATCAACCGCTAAACGGTGTGCCATTTGACGTTAAGGGAGTCTGCATTAGGGATGCCGCAACCTGACTGCTTTTGTGCTTCCTGTGTATGCCACACACACGCAAATACACAATAATAGTAATACGGACGCTGGATAGGATCAATGGAGGATTAGTGAAGAGACCTTCGTCCTCAAGTGGAGATGAAATAGGCCGGTAATGATGAAAACCAAAAGGTTTCCTTGGACAAATGTGCGAATTATATCCCTGAAATGTACATATATATAACCTAATGTTCTGCTATCAGTAACGGCATGCTGCTCAAATCAAGCGCGAGCGGCAGAGCTTCCACGAGGTGTTCTAGATTCCACAAAACCGCTCAGCCTTTGCCAGTGTGCCAGTGCCAAGTGCGCACGCCGGTGCATTGGCTTGAAAAGTTGTGAACGTGAACTTTATTGTGATAATATGTCGTAATTTAGCAGTTTAAATTCCTCGTGATGACTGCCGCACTGAGGTGCTGCCGCTTTGTATGTGCGCAATAAAAAAAAAATCCAGCTTGAAACAAAAGTGGCATCCTTCATAGACCATACGTTGTCTTTTAGCATGCATGGTCGAAATGGGTGGCGCAAAAACAAGGACAACAAGCATCTGCGTATAGCTCTGCAACACTAGACCCTATCATTCGATAGTGTCAAAGACATTTTCCATTAATGCACCACTATACCACGTTCTAGATTTCTGCTGTACGCAACGCCTCTCGATAACCCTTACACAAACAATTAAGGGAGTGTATACGTAAATACACAAGAAGGCTATCCCATGCACTCAAGCACGACCATGTAACCTACTGCAGTCGCGTGCGCATGCAAATGCAGCTGTGTGGATGTAGCTAGCAAATTTTGCGTGTACAGCCGTATTAATCGCGGCGAACAGTGCCAAAAATTTATCAAAAGGTGAAACTTGTGTATACAGTTAGGCACTGCATGCCCATGAAGGTGCCTTTCGCACCAATGCTACTTAGTTCTAAGAAATGTTCCAGAAACTTACATCAAAAATATTGCATCATCCAGTGTGATCTTAGTGCAATGTTGGCTTTGAGACGAGCATGGGGTGAAATTTATTGCGCGGCGGGACCGCTATATCAGCATGAGTCGAGATGCTTCAAGTAATATGGCCACTCAGGGAGTCGTAACAGAACGTCGCAAATATTACTGCAATACGTACTGCCGGATATAAGATCCAGTCTATGTTAGCAGCAAAACCCCGCCTGCGCACTACGTCCCTGAGAACGGCGAGCCGCTGTGTCTCTGCAGCGTGGACAGCCCGCTTCACAAGTCACGTCTGTCGCGCGAGTGGCGTCCAAAGTAAGCGGCATTTCTTCCGGGGCGCTGTGCGACGAGCGAACGCGAAGCTGCATGCAATCAGCGCCAGCTCCTCGCTTCCATGGTCGGCGGAAACGGGGGCCACGCTTTCTATTGAAGCAAAAATAATGTCTCCTGGAATAGTGTCATTCATTTCAGGGAAAGCGACGTGCACTGTTCAACGTTTAGAACCAAGATGAGTTCTTTTACAAGTGGCAATTCACCTGCAGTGCGTGCACGGCGCACCGCATGTGCTCGGGCGTGTTCGCATATTATATATATGGCCGACAATACCGCGGTTATCCGCGCATGCTCATCTCAGTGCGTAATTATTATGGGGAGAGGGTCGAGCCAACAACGGCAACAAGTAAAACATCCTGGCATACGAGCGTGAGCGCTTTGTTCTGAGGCACGGTCGACTACGGCTTCGAAATAAACTGAATAGGCTTAGTGACGATATCGGCTACCGGCCCGGTAACCATCGACGGTGAAGCGGCCAGCGACGTTACTTCGAATACTGCGATTCTCCGTCGTTAATCGGTTATGTCGCTGTGCGGTTGGCGCGGATGGATTCCGAGCTCACATTCCACGGCAAGCGAATTTTGGCGTTGAAAACTCGTTCAGTCCACGAAAGGCAACAGGCATGACGGCTAACATGAATAGGACTAGGGTATTATGCACGCCAAGATTCTTTAAATGTCACTAAAGCGGCAGTGCCAAATATATGCGTAACAGATTTATTGTTTGTACCAAGCACGCAAGTTCGCTTCAAGCATGCTCCTAGCAATAACTTGAGTGGCCTCCTATATATTTTCACGAATGCCATTAAAAAAAATGTCTCCTTACGTATGAGTGAACGCTGCATGCATAATAACCTCCATTGCACTAATACGACAGAGCGTGTAGCGACACATTCGTGCATGTAAACCCCGTTCTTTTGCTCCTCTCACCGCGGCGTGATATGGTGTTCAATGAAGCTTACAAGTATAAGATGTTGCCTCCCACCTTTCTGACGGCGCACACTATTCTAATCCCCAAAACAGATGATAAAACTAAACTCCGCTTTATAAAATCGTATCGCCCCATTAGCTTAACAAATGTAGATTACAAGATCTTCATGAAAATATTAGCTAAGCGATTACAAGGTGTAATAAAGGAAATAGTAGGTCCACACCAGACGTGTGGAATCAAAGGACGCACTATTGCGACCAATATACATAAGGCCAGATCTGTTCTGGAGTGCTGCGATGCGACTGATACATGTGTAGCAATGCTTCAGTTGGATTTAGAGAAAGCTTTTGATCTTGTGTCACATGATGTCCTGATGAGTGTCTTGGATTTTGTAAACGTAGGCTGCATTATCAAAGAGAGAGTGGCTATGGCATATAAGGGCTGTACAACGCAACTCATTGTTAATAAGTTGGTGGGGGCGCGCATTAACTTGCAACGCTCCGTGCGTCAGGGTTGCCCTCTTTCACCATTGTTGTTCAGTTTGTTTTTAGAGCCTTTCTGTGTGAGTGTGATGAACAGCAGTGCCATCCGCGGATTCAAACTGCATGAGAATGAAGTACGATTACTTGCATATGCTGATGATGTGGCAGTTTTTTTGTTCAGATTGCGAGAGTGTTAACGAAGTAGTCTATATTGCGAAACAGTTTTGTACGGCTAGTGGAAGTTCGGTAAACTGGGAAAAGTGCTTGGGATGTTGGCATGAGGATTGGCCTTCCACTCCAGTCGTTTTTGCCAACATGCCATGGGTGAATCAGCCTGCGAAATATTTGGGTGTACCACTAGAATTTTATCGTGACAGTGAGCCGTACTGGCGGCGGCAAGCCACTGAAATGCGTGAAAAAGTGGATAATGTTAGAGGATGGGTCTTTTCTATTTTCACGCGGGCCACCATATGTAATCTTTTCTTTGTCTCTAAACTCTGGTACACATTACAGGTTTTACATTGTTCGCGTATAAACGTGCAAAAGCTGCACCGTGTGTTTGCAGTATTTATATGGGGATCAGCGTGGGAACGGTCTAGTCGCACTAATCTTTTTCGTCGTGTTCGGTTCGGTGGTCTTAGTCTGTCACATTTGTTTTTAAGACAGGTCGTTAGTCGTTTTATGTTTTTGCGAGACACAAGAGACCCGTTTCTACGTGCAGTTATTCAGCTGAGGCTTGGAAGAGTTTTACCTTCACTCGTTGTCAGCTCGGACTATGTGCATGGGGCGCTTTATGGTTATCTAAAAGAAGTAGTTGGTGCATGCAATTTTTTATTGGCACGTTTCTCTAGCGAATATCTAGCGGGAGTAAAACGAAAAAGGTTGTATAGAGACCTTCTCGACATTGTTTTACCGGTACCACTTTACAGGAGTTTGTACCCTGCTGGACGTGGCGAAAATGTACTGGCCCGAGTGAAAAAAATGGCTGTCCCATCTAGTTCAAAATCATTTTTCTTTAAGCTCCATACAGGGACTCTAGAAGTTAAAACATGGATGCATGAACGGGGACTGTTTGTACCGTGGGGAACGCACTGTTTTCTCTGTTGTAAACCTGAAACCATCGAACATGTCTTTCTGGATTGTTGGGAAGGGGTGTTCTTCTGGGACATTCTGCAGAGAACTATAAAAAAAGATTTACCGATTAATGCCTACGGGATCAGGTTTTTACCAGTTAATGAAGAAGACGATGGAGCACGTTATGATACTGTTATGTTACTCGGCCTTCACAGTATTTGGAAAAAGTACATGGCAGTCCGCCATGCCGACATCAATACACTGCCCATTCGTGAATATTTCCGCCAAATGATCACGAAGTTTATTGAAGAGTGTAAAACTAAAGACCCAATTCCAGAGTGGCTCGAACATCTTGAGCCACTTATCCGTATAAAGGAATTCTAGTCACTATGTAACCATTCCGGTCTTTACCTCTGTATGTACTGTTTATGCACTGTAATATTATTGTATGAGGTGCAAAAGTAAGTAATAAAGAAAAAAAAATATGGTGTAGTGGTTAGCGTACGCGCTTGCTGATCGAGTGTTCGCGAGTTCGAATCCGCGTGTGTTTGTTGTGAATTTTTCTGTGGTTTACTTCTGAGTGTAATATGTGTATATGGATTATGTATGTCATACAATGTGTGTCTAAGCCTCCAAATCCCCGATTAGTGCTTAAAAGGTGACTTAAAATCAATTTTTGTTTCGCCGCTTCATACACCGCCTATAGCTAGGACGTGCCGTAGCTGGGACACACCGTAGCTAGGCTCACACGGAACGAGGATATCTCCATAGCCGGCCTTGTAACTATCCGGGATTCGAGACGAAAAATCTCCGACCTATATTGAGTCCCGCCTATGATATGAGCCGCTGAGAAAACTACTACGCCGCACGACGGCTACGGGCGGCGCCGCCTACAGGTTGTGCCGGTTAAACCAACAGTCTATAGGCGTTAGATTTTTCATCTCGTTTCCGGGCTATAGACTGCGACATTAAGCAGGACATGATTAAGAGTGTAGTGGAAATCTCAAGAAAGTCGTTGCCACCAGACGACGATGACGGCGACGACATCGCGCAGCTCATGCAGCGTGCGAAAGAACGCGGGCAGACGATGCGGGATGAGCGGAAGTGCACCACCTGTCTGTGTGCTCACGTGGGTGAGTTCGTTTACCGCGATGCACACGCTAGATGGCGTTAGTTGTATTGCACACGGCGGCTTGTCGTTCTCGGAGCTCTCCAATACCGGAGCTGAGGCTGGTCAGTAGTAAATATACTGTACATAATTATCTGTCGCGCGCAGCAGCAAGCGATGTGCCGTGTTATGACAAACATGCCCCCAGCAACATTCTGAAGCAAAAAAAAAAACACCAGACTAAAATTTCTGTATCAGTGCTCCTTTAAATTAAGCATCAATACTATAAAAGCGCTTTTATTTCTTGGCCTACGAATTGAACAGTGAGTTAAGTCTCATGCCTCCGTCTTTACGGGATGTGCGTTTTTTTGTGTGTGATGTAGAATTGTCAAGCAAAATGAAGTGGTCTTCGATTATGCTTGTGCTAATATTCGTACTTGATTATGCTTGCCCTTGATGTAAATAGAAACGCAACCCGTGAAGATGAACGCCAGAGATATATCTTAATAGTCAATTTGTAAACCAAGAAATTAAAGTGCTATAGGATTATTAACAGCGGCGCAGTTTAGCAAATCGTTCTTTGTGAGTCGATCCAGAAAGCTATCGTCATCATAATCGGGTATGTGCCGCAGAAATTGGGCAAATCGCACTACTCACCACTGGTCCACTAAAAATGAAGAATGCAACAGTTAGCCCAACAAATGGCTGCGAAGCGACGGCGGCGAGCCGAAGATCCCGAGTACGTACACCGAGAGAATACTAGGGAACGGGAAAGGCAACGGCGGTTGCGAGAAGATCCCGAAGCGATGGAAGACCTACGCCAACGACAACGTGCTCGTAGATCTATGAGAGGTGCGAACGCTTGGTTTCAGCGCGGGGTTATGTCTCTGGAGCTTGGACAACAGTGTCGTGTCTGTGACTGTCTGCGGTTTAACTTGAACATCTCTGCGCTGAGAATCAACGTAGAAACAACCTAGCATCACCTAGCTAAAGCCTAGCAACAACGTAGAAATAACCTAGAACCTGCATAACCTAGCTAAGGCCTAGAAACAACCTAGAAGCATCCAGGTTAGTCTTCAGAATAGTCTAGTTTCGCCGTTTCAAGCCTTGCGCGGCTCTGTGCAAGCTTCAGCAATTTTTTATGCTTACCTTCATAGGTGCAAGTTTAGGTGAAGACGCACTGGCACGGCCAATTTGGACGGCTTTCTACCATCACGTCGGCCACACACGGAGAAGCAATTCGATAGCCTTCTTGCCTCCGTTCTAAGCTAGAGCCTTCTTTAAAGGTATGCTGTCAAATAGAAGCCTTCGCATGCTCTCTCGTCATCCACCACTTTCGACGCGAATTCACCTTGAGGCGCTATTCGGTTTTACGAACGCGCCGCACTAGTGCACGCTGAAGTTCTTTCGCCGGCGTTGACCTTGGCTGAGCTTGAAGGCCAAATTAATGTAGGCAGGCGTTTTCCGGGTTTTTGCCGAGAGGAATACAGGTACCGATTTAAAAACTGCCGAGAATAGGAACCTTTATTATTGTGTTCAACGAATACCTGTGTAGTGCACTTTCAATTGGTATCCGATATTTCCAGGGAAACCACAACAAACAAATGTGCGAACACGCTCAACTGAGAAGGTATAGCCAATGCCAAGGAGCTTGCCTAACTTCGCA